>NC_059212.1:7636960-7809460 GCF_020615455.1 Coregonus clupeaformis | reverse complement strand
TAACATTAGCTAGGCTAGGGATTAGGGTTAGGGGTTAAGGTTAGGGTTACGGTTAGGGTTTAGGTTAGGTTAAAGGGTTAAGGGTTAAGGTTAGTGCTAGTGTTAGGGGAAGGGTTAGCTAACATGCTAAGTAGTTCCAAAGTAGCTAAAAAATAGTGAGTAGGGCTGTGTTGGGCTGTGTTGGGCTGTGCTGTGTTGGGCTGTGCTGTGTTGGGCTGTTTTGGGCAGTGTTGTGCTGTGCTGTGCTGTGTTGGGCTGTGCTGTGTTGGGCTGTGTTTGGCTGTGTTGTGTTGTGCTGTGCTGTGTTGGGCTGTGTTGGGGTGTGTTGGGCTGTGTTGGGCTGTGCTGTGTTGTGTTGTGCCGTGTTGGGCTGTGCTGTGTTGGGTTGTGTTGTGCTGTGTTGGGCTGTGCTGTGTTGTGTTGGGCTGTGTTGTGTTGTGTTGGGCTGTGTTGGGCTGTGTTGTGTTGTGCTGTGTTGGGCTGTGTTGTGCTGTGCTGTGCTGTGCTGTGTTGTGTTGTGCTGTGCTGTGTTGGGCTGTGCTGTGTTGGGTTGTGTTGTGCTGTGTTGGGCTGTGCTGTGTTGTGTTGGGCTGTGTTGTGTTGTGTTGGGCTGTGTTGGGCTGTGTTGTGTTGTGCTGTGTTGGGCTGTGTTGTGTTGGGCTGCGTTGGGCTGTGTTGGGCTGTGCTGTGCTGTTGGCCCACTGGGCTGAGGCTCAGGTGTGAGGGCAACAATAGCTAACATCAAATTAGGACACAGTAAAACAATCTTTCCTCCTTTCATCTCCATCACACCTCCTGGATTAGAAAATAGGTCAGGTGAGAAAAGAGAGGACAGGAGAGATAGAGAGAGATGGAGAGAGAGAAACAATGAGAGAGGAGGATATACTTGCTTGCTCATTTTGCACCACTATATTCTTAGCAGTTGTAGTAGCCTATTCAGCATTTCCACAAACAAGCAAACAAACTACATTTTCGCCTAAAATGACATACCCAAATCTAACTGCCTGTAGCTCAGGACCTGAAGCAAGGATATGCATATTCTTGATACCATTTGAAAGGTAACACTTTGAAGTTTGTGGAAATGTGACATTGATGTAGGAGAATATAACACATTAGATCTGGTAAAAGATAATACAAAGTTTCGGATTGATCCAGTGAAGCATTCAATACTGGACTATTTTGTATCAAGTCTGCCCAAATGTACCGAATTGGTCAATTGATACATTTTCAAGTACATAACTATAGAGAACATTCAAAAATGATATGGTAATACAAAATGTAAGTTTACACACTCCCAGGAATGTCATACATGATGGATCATTAGCTTATACACTAACTTTCACACATCTAGATGACCGGGCGGGGTGGGTGTAGAGCCAGAGATAGCAGGGGTTCAAACTGTAGAACCCAGTTCCTACATTTGAATATAAAAATGGATTTTATCAAACAACACTATGCTACATTTTATCTCTGGGACCCTTAGGATGACAAATCAGAGCAAGATTACTGAATTACCTTCAGAGGTGAATGTATCAAACCAGTTGCCGTGATACGTTTTTTGTTGTTGTACACTCTCCTCAAACAATAGCATGGTATTTTTTCACTGTAATAGCTACCGTAAATTGGACAGTGCAGTTAGATTAACAGGAATTTAAGTTTTCTGCCCATATAAGACATGTCTATGTCCTGGAAAGTTTGCTGTTACTTACAACAGTCATGCTAATCACATTAGCACACATTAGCTCAACCGTCCCGTATACGGGACACCGATCCCGTAGAGGTTAAATAAGTGCTCGTTAAGGGCTCGTGTTTCAAATCAAATCAAATAAAATTGTATTTGTCACTTCCGCCGAATACAACAGGTGTACCCTTTACCATGAAATCCTTACTCATGAGCCCTTTCCCAACAATGCAGAGTTAAAACGTTTTTAACATTTTGCTAAATAAAAAAAGGAAATAGTAACACAATAAACTAACAATAATTCGCTTTAACAATAAATAACAATAAATAAAACAATAAATAACAATAATTAATGGACATGATTATGTTTTACAGGATAATTAGCCAGGCAAGCACACACACACACACACACACTTCTGGAAGAGTAATGGGAGTGGTTGGCTAATTAGTGTGGTATCGTTAAGAGTCATTATTGAGAAACAGGCCACTGCAGCAAAACCACAGGATGGAGGTTGTAAAGCAAAGTCAACTAATGAGGGAGGATTTTTAGGAGGACTGATACAGGTACAGCATGGGTTGTTAGGAGGACTGATACAGGTACAGCATGGGTTGTTAGGAGGACTGATACAGGCACAGTATGGGCTGGAGGTTCAGCTTGTTTCACTGAGACTGATACAGGTACAGTATGGGCTGGAGGTTCAGCTTGTTTCACTGAGACTGATACAGGTACAGTATGGGCTGGAGGTTCAGCTTGTTTCACTGAGACAACTAAACATAACAACCAAGACTTGACAGAAGCAACCCTGAGCAGCATAGTGGTATACACAGGTACATCACCATGACAACCTGGACAGGTGAAAGGGGTGGAGCCCGCTTACCTGTCAATGATGACGGGGTCAGATGGCGTCTCGTTTCTGTTGCCACAACTCTTCTTATCACAACACCGACTGACGGAGGGATGGAAGGAGAGCGAGAGAGAGAGAGGGGGGAGAGATATGGAGAGAGATGGGGAGAGGGAGAGATAGGGAGAAGGGAGAGACATATAGGGAGAGGGGAGAGAGAGATAGGGAGAGGGGAGAGAGAGAGATAGGGAGAGAGAGATAGACAGGGAGAGAGGAGAGAGAGAGATAGGGAGAGGGGAGAGAGAAATAAAGAGATAAGGAGGGGGAGAGAGAGAGAGAGAGAGAGAGAGAGAGAGAGAGAGAGAGAGAAGGAGAGGGGAGAGAGAGAGATAGAGATTACTCAAGGTATTCAATGGGGTTGTGCAGGCCAGTCAAGTTCTTCCATATTGATCTCGACAAACCATTTCTGTATGGGCCTCGCTTTGTGCACGGGGGCATTGTTATGCTGAAACAGGAAAGGGCCTTCCTCAAACTGTTGCCACAAAGTCGGAAGCACAGAATCGTCTAGAATGTCAATGTATGCTGTAGCGTTAAGATTTCCCTTCACTGGAACTAAGGGGCCTAGCCCGAACCATGAAAAACAGTCCCAGACCATTATTCCTTCTCCACCAAACTTTACAGTCGGCACTAGGCATTGGGGCAGGTAGCGTAGCATCCGCCAAACACAGATTTGTCCATCGGGCTGCCAGATGGTGAAGCGTGATTCATCACTCCAGAGAACACTGCTCCAGAATCCAATGGCGGCGAGCTTTACACCACTCCAGCCGACACTTGGCATTGCGCATGGTGATCTTAGGCTGCTCGGCCATGGAAACACATTTTATGAAGCTCCCGACTAACAGTTATTGTGCTGATGTTGCTTCCAGAGGCAGTTTGGAACTCAGTAGTAAGTGTTGCAACCGAGGACAGGCGATTTGTACACGCTACGCGATTCAGCACTCGGCGATCCCGTTCTGTGAGCTTGTATGTCCTACCACTTCACAGCTGAGCCGTTGGTGCTCCTAGACATTTCCACTTCACAATAACAGCACTTAGAGTTGACAGGGGCAGCTCTAGCAGGGTAGAAAATTGACAAACTGACTTGTTGGAAAGGTTGCATCCTATGACGGTGCCACGTTGAAAGTCACTGAGCTCTTCAGTAAAGCCATTCTACTGCCAATGTTTGTCAACGGAGATTGCATGGCTGTGTGCTGAAATAGCTGAATCCACTCATTTGAAGGGGTGTCCATATATACAGTTGAAGTCGGAAGTTCTTAGGTTGGAGTCATTAAAACTTGTTTTTCAACCACTCCACAAATTTCTTGTTAACAAACTATAGTTTTGGCAAGTCGGTTAGGACATCAACTTTGTGCATGACACAAGTAATTTATCCAACAATTGTTAACAGACAGATTATTTATCTTATAATTCACTGTATCACAATTCCAGTGGGCCA
The DNA here is from genome assembly GCF_020615455.1 of Coregonus clupeaformis. NCBI lineage: Eukaryota > Metazoa > Chordata > Actinopteri > Salmoniformes > Salmonidae > Coregonus > Coregonus clupeaformis. Next base: position 7,805,442 of record NC_059212.1, on the reverse strand, counting down.
AACGTTTACATATACTAAGTTGACTGTGCCTTTAAACAGCTTGGAAAATTCCAGAAAATTATGTCATGGCTTTAGAACCTTCTGATAGGCTAATTGACATAATTTGAGTCAATTGGAAGTGTACCTGTGGATGTATTTCAAGGCCTACCTTCAAACTCAGTGCCTCTTTGCTTGACATCATGGGAAAATCAAAAGAAATCAGCCAAGACCTCAGAAAAACAATTGTAGACCTCCACAAGTCTGGTCCATCCTTGGGAGCAATTTCCAAACGCCTGAAGGTACCACGTTCATCTGTACGAACAATAGTACACAAGTATAAACACCATGGGACCACGCAGCCGTCATACCGCTCAGGAAGGAGACGCGTTCTGTCTCCTAGAGATGAATGTACTTTGGTTTGAAAAGTGCAAATCAATCCCAGAACAACAGCAAAGGACCTTGTGAAGATGCTGAAGGAAACAGGTACAAAAGTATCTATATCCACAGTAAACGAGTCCTATATCAACATAACCTGAAAGGCTGCTCAGCAAGGAAGAAGCCACTGCTCCAAAACCGCCATAAAAAAGCCAGACTACGGTTTGCAACTGCAAACCGTAGGGACAAAGATCGTACTTTTTGGAGAAATGTCCTCTGGTCTGATGAAACAAAAATATAACTGTTTGGCCATAATGACCATCCCAACCGTGAAGTACGGGGGTGGCAGCATCATGCTGTGGGGGTGCTTTGCTGCAGGAGGGACGTCATGAGGAAGGAAAATTATGTGGATATATTGAAGCAACTTCTCAAGACATCAGTCAGGAAGTTAAAGTTTGGTCGCAAATGTGTCTTCCAAATGGACAATGACCCCAAGCATACTTCCAATGTTGTGGCAAAATGGCTTAAGGACAACAAAGTCAAGGTATTGGGGTGGCCATCACAAAGCCCTGACCTCAATCCTATAGAAAATGTGTGGGCAGAACTGAAAAAGCGCTTGTGAGCAAGGAGGCCTACAAACCTGACTCAGTTACACCAGCTCTGTGTCACGCTCGTCGAACAGAGAGGACCAAGGCGCAGCGTTGCGGGTGAACATATTATATTTATTCAACTGATCACACGATCAAAACAAAGAACGAAACGTGAAGTCCTTCGATACACAACCAAAAGGAACAAGAAACCACAAAACACAAAGTGCAAGACAAACAGTTAAATATGGCTCCCAATCAGAGACACCCAGCTGACACTCGTTGCCTCTGATTGGGAGTCACTCAGCCCAACATAGAAAATTAAACATAGACTTACACACCCTGGCTCAACATAACATAGTCCCCAGAGCCAGGGCGTGACACTCTGTCAGGAGGAATAGGCCAGAATTCACCCAACTTATTGTGGGAAGCTTGTGAAAGGCTACCCGAAACGTTTGACCCAAGTTAAACAATTTAAAGGCAATGCTACCAAATACTAATTGAGTGTATGTAAACTTCTGACCCACTGGGAATGTGATGAAAGAAATAAAAGCTGAGATAAATCATTCTCTCTACTATTATTCTGACATTTCACATTCATAAAGTAAAGTGGTGATCCTAACTGACGTAAGACAGGGAATGTTTACTAGGATTAAATGTCAGGAATTGTGAAAAACTGAGTTTAAATGTATTTGGCTAAGGTGTATGTAAACTTCCGACTTCAACTGTATAGTGCATCTCGTTCTCTCTCTTTCCTCTCCCCCTCCCTTCCTCTGCCTCTCCCTCCCCCAATCTCTCTCTCTCTCTTTCACTCTCTCAGAACTGGGTCATGCTGTGGTCCCACTGGACCTGGGGAGAGTTGCTTTCTGGGTAGAGAGGAGGGGGAAGCAGACTGACAAGCCGTTTCTGAATAAACCGATCATCTGACTGTACCCAGGGGAGACACACACACACACGCTGAGAATTTATGTTTGCATAATCCCTCTCTCTCTTTCTTTTCTTCTTTCTCTTTCTTTTTTCTGTCTCCCTCTCTCTCTCTCAACACACATTATCTGTCTTACCTGCACATAATCTCGTGAGTCAGTAGAACCCGACACATCTCAGGGTTCTTATCCTGTCCCTCATAGATGATCGCCTGGAGAGAGAGAGAGAGTGAGAGAAAGAAATTGAGAGAGAGAAGGAAGGAAGGAAAAATAGAGGTTTGGTTTGTTAGTAAAACAGTTTGTCTCGTGGTGATTCTTCTTTACAACCTCACACGAAGTGGTTTTCATCTGGTAGCATGAGATATATAACGTGTGTGTGTGTGTGTGTCTGTGTGAGCAGTTGGTCTGCCAGACTGTAGTATAGTACAGCATCTGGCCCTTCCAGCACTTCTTCCAACATCCTCAGTCCAGTTTCACCTCTCGCCAACCACACTACATGCTCTCAGACCTGTGAGTGTCACACACACACACACACACACACTATCGCCTTTCATGAAAGAGATGGTACCTGTTTGGTCATGGAATCGATGAGGCGCACGTAAAATTCCTGTTCTGTCCTGATACCTACAGACAGAGAGTGAGAAATACAGTAAAGAGAGAAAGATATACAGTAATGAGAGAGATATACAGTAAAGAGAGAGAGATATACAGTAAAGAGAGAGAGAGAGAGAGATACAGTAAACAGAGAGATACAGTAAAGAGAGAGATATACAGTAAAGAGAGAGATATACAGTAAAGAGAGAGATATACAGTAAAGAGAGAGAGATATACAGTGAAGAGAGAGAGAGATATACAGTAAAGAGAGATGTTAGAGATATACATCGAGAGACAAAGATAGTTAGCCTACACACTGAGTATACCAAACATTAGGAAAATCCTTCTTTAACCTGTCTCCTCCCCTTCATCTACACTGATTGAAGTGGATTTAACAAGTGACATCAATAAGGGATAATAACTTTCGTCTGGATTCACCTGGTCAGTCTATGTCAAGGAAAGATCAGGTGTTCCTAATGTTTTGTACTCAATGTGTGCACTGTATGTATGTATGTATGTATGTATGTATGTATGTATGTATGTATGTATGTATGTATGTATGTATGTATGTATGTATGTATGTATGTATGCTGTTAGTGTTCGCGAATGTGCGCAGAAACATAGACCTAATGGTCATTTCAGTTTCAGATTAAATTCAAATATAATTTTCTGGATTGGTTCATGTTAAAACAGATAGAAGGCCATTGTTTGTAGAGCCACAGACATAAGTCCAAACTATACCTGATATAGACTATTGAATAAACTCTTTGTAAAAAAAGTAGATATAAAAACATTATAACATTAATTGGCTAATACTAATACTTACATTAAATTAATTTTTTAAATAATAATAACAATCAGTGTTATTTTCATATGTCAATAAAACATTTACATTTACTGTCATTTTTTAAAATCCCATATGGTTTATTCAAATGAATTGTATTGCATTAGAATTCCCTGGTGGATTGGTATGTAATAAATCTCTCTCTCTGTGTGTGTGTGTGTGTGTGTGTGTGTGTGTGTGTGTGTGTGTGTGTGTGTGTGTGTGTGTGTGTGTGTGTGTGTGTTGACCGTACCATTGCTGTATAGGAGCTGTAGCCTGTAATGTATCCCATTGTTGGTATTTTCCCCTGACGTTTCCTGCCAACACACACACACTCAGTCAGGTCACAGAGAGCAAAACCCACTACACACACATATTTACAAAAGGCCAAAACATTATCTTTAAATGTACCAAATACATATTTCAATATCAATATCAGAAACGATATAATAACTTTAAAAAACGATAGGTAAATCATTTTCAAAAAACGTCCCATGATAAATAGAACTCATGGGAATGACTTCAGTGCCTTAGTGCCATATACAAGTGAAATGACTTTAGGTAGGCTACAGGACTCCGGCTTATAATACCCTACTAATAAATTATATTTGTATTTAATCAAATAGATTATATTTTAATACTGGAACAATAGCCTACTAAAATAAAATTGCATGTCTAAAGGATTGGCTGGGGACACTTGCAGACTTGCATAAATAATTCAAAACGTTTAATGCTATAATATTGTCAATAGCAATAAGTTATGCTACAATTTTGTGTTAAAACGCTGGAATATGAGCATATGATCGAAGCGCACAGAGATTTGAATAATAAATACAACGTAAAGCATCGAATCTAACAACTTGGATAGCGGATTCCTTCCATGTGGTCCAAACTAATATAAAAAAAAACTCTAAACCATATCTATACAAATTATTGTAAGACAACATTTGTATTGTTAATTGTAGTAATAAATTAAGCAATATATTAATAAGCCTCGTGTATTTAAATAAACTGTTGCAGGTGTCAAATCAATATATAATGTTTTGGGAAAACTCACCTTTTCCTTTTCAACAAATCCAACGAAGCTGGTTCTCTCTATCTCCACCGGCTGCCCTTGTCTGTCGTACAGAGCCAGCACGAAGTGGAAGAAGTTGGACTTGCGGAGGTTTGAGGGCGGTTGCTTCTCGAAATGTGCCCGGGCCAGGGCCACTCCGCTGCGGATACAAGTAGCACCAACCCCCGTTAGCACAACTTTCACATGGGATGCCACTGAATTCGTTCACAAATGATTTCAACAACTAGAAGTAAAAGAGTAAAACACAAAAGTACTGGCCCCCGAAATTGTCAATATATTTTGATTTTTATTGTACATTTTAACCAATTTTGAAAATATATTCAGGCTGAAATGTCATATTTCCATCGGGTCATTTGCAAATGTCTGAAAATAGTTATGGGTCAAAAAAATATATTTACAAATTGTCAAAGTATAGCCTTAGCCTATATGAATAGTTTGGATTTGGTCGCTACATGGATATCCTATGCTATATTCGGGGACCTTTTTGTCGAACGGACTGTAATCATCAACATGTCTCAAAAATAGTGGTTGTATTATTGTTTTACTGCGTTATAATTATTGACGTTTCATTATAAATAAATCAGTGCCAATAAAGGCTGTAAAACTAGGCCTGGGTCTGACATGTTTAAATCCTTTGGATATAGTGTTTATTTTGATTGATTTTATAGGCTACTAGCTAAGAGCCTACAGAAACAGAAATAAAAACATTATGTAGGCTATGCTATAGTCTAGCTTCAATCACAGACATAAAGCCTTTATGCAAAAGCTATAATCAAATATCCCAAGTCAATATTAGGCTATATGCCTAGAAAAGGAAACCAACAGTCCATTGGGAGCACAATGCTGTCCCTAAACACATGTGGTCCGTGTCAGATAACCGAGCTGGGATAGAGACCTCCAATCTATCTCCTCTCCATTCGCAGGGGCCAGTGCTGACCAGCTAGCCACGTCGGGCTTACCTCTGGGCGGCTGTGTTGGCGTCCAGCAGCCCGGCGCCCTGCATCCAGCTCCGCGCCGCATTCATCCCGGCCACCATGGGCTCTTCTTTCATAACACTCCCGCTCCTCTGGATGTTCTCCTGGATCCCAAACATCAAAACACACTGTTCCTCCTGCCGTCAATCACTATTTCCCCCTCTCTCTCGCTTCCTTTTCCTTCCTTCCCCGTGACTTTTTATCACACAGATGGCGATAGAGATGGTTAGGGCACAAGTGGCGTAATGTTTCTCACTTCTTTTGTCGTTTTCTCTCAGAAACTAGAGAGAGCGAGAGAGAAAGAGAAATATGAACGAGATGAGGGTCTGCTAGTGGATGGAGAAAGGGAGCTGTCAACGTCCAGGGGTTAGTGACCTTTGCGTCAACAACTCTTGTGAAGAAGAAAAGTCCTCCTAGACCATCAAGTGAAAGTGACGAGGGGGAGCCAAGGAGCGCTCCCAGAAATCATTAAACTTCACTTCAAGAAAGAGCCAACATTTTAGAGAAGGCAAATAGGCATTCCCCAATCAAACAAGTTTTATTTCTTCATCTAGCCTACTGTTGTTGATTTTTTTCAGAAATCTCTTTCAGTTCTCAGATAAAAGGAGCGCGTGAGGAGACCGAAGCAAGGAACCTCCTCCAGGCTATAGATCCGTTCTTGGCTCCTGTCCTTTCGGGAGTGATTTGCGGTCTCTTGGTCTTTCCTTGTCAAAGGAATCACTTCTGAAAGTCTCCGGTAACCGAATACGAGTGAACTCAGCTAGAAGGGAAGCGGGCGTGTCTGGTGAAGTGGAGGTTAACGCCCCCAAACACAGTGCGTGCAGGGTCGCTGATCATCATCTGTCGATGGTCCTCAACTCAGCCATGTTGCATCCCCAGCCTAATACGCACACACAGTCCCGCCCTAACCACTTAACCAGGGTGTGTGTGTGCGTGTGCGTGTGTGCGTGTGTGCGTGCGTGATCAATGGTCATGCCTTGTGATTTGACGTCTCTCTCTCTCTCTCTCTCTCTCACACACACACACACACACACACACTTTTTGTGCAGTACTGCCATCTACTGTCTCATTCCCAACCAGAGAAGATCTCTACCTCTACTTTGTCTATAGACAGATGCTCTTCTCCCTCTCACCAGGAAGTAGGGGGGCTGCAGCACCCCAGGATAAATTGAAATAATTTAGCAAAATTAGGCTATATATTTTGTATTTTTTTCAAACATGTTTTACTCCTGTCTGAACATTTAGTTACAGAGGATCAATAGCTTCTGGATTAAGTTTTATCACAAGGATTTACAGTCAGGAAGACCGACATTTGGGCAGCACGCACGCCAAATATAGAACAGCTTGTTGCGTTGTGGCCATAGATAATCCATAGAAGTATTTTGGAACCTCTAACTCTGGCACTTTGACTATTAAACTCATGGGTACGCTAGCAATGGCAGCCAGTCCTGACTTGAATGGGAACTGCGATCTATGGATTATATTTATATGGTTGGTTGTGGCTGTCAGTTTGCCTCTCTCAAATTTCAAAATACAATCGTGAGAGAAACCTAGGCCTACTGTTTGGAAAGCAAATGCCTACTGCTGAAAAGAGAAAACTAATCTGTCTGTAGAAGCTGCCCCAAAAAAATCTCAACTACTTTTGAGCGATTCTGAGCAAACAGCAATGTTTTTAAAAGTAGTTTATCTTGAGATATTGGCACCAGTGCATCAGCCATCACCGGTGAGTAGCCTATGCTGCATCTTCATCATTGGGTGAGTCAGTGTCACTGGAAAGTTGATTTTGTAGCCTACTGTAGCCTACACTATATATACAGTGCAATCAGAGAGTATTCAGACCCCACATTTTGTTATGTTACAGCCTTATTCTAAAATGGATCAAATTGTTTTTTTCCCCCTCATCAATCTATACACAATACCCCATAATGAAAAAGCAAAAACAGGTTTAGAAATGTTTGCAAATGTATAAAAAAACAAAAACGGAAATATCACATTTACATAAGTATTCAGACCCTTTACTTAGTACTTTGTTGAAGCGCCTTTGGCAGCGATTACAGCCTTGATTTTTCTTGGGGATGACGCTACAAGCTTGGCACACCTGTATTTGGGGAGTTTCTCCCATTCTTCTCTGCAGATCCTCTCAAGCTCTGTCAGGTTGGATGGGGAGCGTCGCTGCACAGCTATTTTCAGGTCTTTCCAGAGATGTTCGATCAGGTTCAAGTCCGGACTCTGGCTGCGCCACTCAAGGACATTCAGAGACTTGTCCCGAAGCCAATCCTGCGTTGTCTTGGCTGTGTGCTTAGGGTCAATGTCCTGTTGGAAGATGAACCTTCGCCCCAGTCTGAGGTCCAGAGCGCTCTAGATCAGGTTTTCATCAAAGACCTCTCTGTACTTTGCTCCGTTCATTTTTCCCTCGATCCTGACTAGCCCCCCAGTCCCTGCCGCTGAAAAACATCCCCACAGCATGGTGCTGCCACCACCATGCTTTACCATAGGGATGGTGCCAGCTGTCCTCCAGACGTGACGCTTGGCATTCAGGCCAAAGAGTTCAATCTTGGTTTCATCAGACCAGAGAATCTTGTTTCTCATGGTCTGAGTCCTTTAGGTGCCTGTTGGCAAACTCCAAACGGGCTGTCATGTGCCTTTTACTGAGGAGTGGCTTCCGTCTGGCAACTCTACCATAAAGGCCTGATTGGTTGAGTACTGAATAGATGGTTGTACTTCAGGAAGGTTCTCCCATCTCCAGAGGGAACTCTGGAGCTCTGTCAGAGCTCCCTGACCAAGGTCCTTCTCCCCCGATTGCTCAGTTTGGCCAGGCGGACAGCTCTAGAAAGAGTCTTGGTGGTTTCAAACTTCTTCCATTGAAGAATTATGGAGGCCACTGTATTCTTGGGGACCTTCAATGCTGCAGAAATGTACCCTTCCCCAAATCTGTGCCTCGACACAATTCTGTCTCGGAGCTCTACGGACAATTCCTTCGACCTCATGGCTTGTATTTTGCTCTGACATGCACTGTCAACTGTGGGACCTTATATAGACAGGTGTGTGTCTTTCCAAATCATGTCCAATCAATTGCATTCACCACAGGTGGACTCCAATCAAGTTGTCGAAACATCTCAAGGATGATCAATGGAAACAGGATGCGCCTGAGCTCAATTTCGAGTCTCATAGCAAAGGGTCTGAATACTTATGTAAATAAGGTATTTCTGGTTTTTTTGCAAACATTTCTAAAAACTTGTTTTCACTTTGTCATTATGGGGTATTGTGTTTAGATTGATGAGGAAGAAAATGTATTTAATCCATTTTAAAATAAGGCTGTACCGTAACAAAAAGTGGAAAAAGTGAAGGGGTCTGAATACTTTCCCAATGCACTGTATATATATATATATATACAGATGAAGTTGGAAGGAAACATACACTTAGGTTGGAGTCATTAAAACTTGTTTTTCAACCTCTCCACAAATTTCTTGTTAACAAACTATAGTTTTGGCAAGTCGGTTAGGACATCTACTTTGTGCATGACACAAGTAATTTTTCAAACAAATGTTTACAGACAAATTATTTCACTTATAATTCACTGTATCACAATTCCAGTGGGTCAGAAGTTTACATACACTAAGTTGACTGTGCCTTTAAACAGCTTGAAAATTCCAGAAAATGATGTCATGGCTTTAGAAGCTTCAGATACGCTAATTGACATAATTTGAGTCAATTGGAGGTGTACCTGTGGATGTATTTCAAGGCCTACCTTCAAACTCAGTGCTCTTTGCTTGATATCATGGGAAAATCAAAAGAAATCAGCCAAGACCTCAGAAAATTGATTGTATGTAAACTTCTGAATCACTGGGAACGTGATGAAAGAAATAAAAGCTGAAATAAATCATTCTCTCTACTATTATTCTGACATTTCACATTCTTAAAATAAAGTGGTGATCCTAACTGACCTAAAACAGGGAATTTGTACTAGGATTAAATGTCAGGAATTGTGAAAGCTGAGTTTAAATGTATTTGGCTAAGGTGTATGTAAATGTCCAACTTCAACTGTATACACTACCGTTCAAAAGTTTGGGGTCACTTAGAAATGTCCTTGTTTTCGGAAGAAAAGCAATTTGTTTGTCCATTAAAATAACATCAAATTGATCAGAAATACAGTGTAGACATTGTTAATGTTGTAAATGGCCATTGTAGCTGGAAACTGCTGATTTTTTATGGAATATCTACAAAGGCGTACAGAGGCCCATTATCAGCAACCATCAGTCCTGTGTTCCAATGGCACGTTGTGTTTGCTAATCCAAGGTTATCATTTTAAAAGGCTAATTGATCATTAAAAAACCATTTTGCAATTATGTTAGCCCAGCTGAAAACTGTTGTGCTGATTAAAGAAGCAATAAAACTGGCCTTCTTGAGACTAGTTGAGTATCTGGAGCATCAGCAATTGTGGATTCGATTACAGGCTCAAAATGGCCAGAAACAAATAACTTTCTTCTGAAACTCGTCAGTCTATTCTTGTTCTGAGAAATTAAGGCTATTCCATGCGAGAAATTGCCAAGAAACTGAAGATCTCGTACAATGCTGTGTACTACTCCCTTCACAGAACAGCGCAAACTGGCTCTAACCAGAATAGAAAGAGGAGTGGGAGGCCCCGGTGCACAACTGAGCAAGAGGACAAATACATTAGAGTGGCTAGTTTGAGAAACAGGCGCCTCACAGTTGCTCAACTGGCAGCTTCATTAAATAGTATCCGTAAAACACCAGTCTCAACGTCAACAGTGAAGAGGTGACTCCGGGATGGTGACCTTCTAGGCAGAGTTGCAAAGAAAAAGCCATATCTCAGACTGCCCATCTTAATCTTTTATTTTGATTGGGAAAGGACCTTCTCTCCAGTAGATTTACTAGTAAAGTTGTCCTACACTCACAGGAAATGGCCTTCTCTCCAGTAGATTTACTAGTAGAGTTGTCCTACACTCACAGGAAATGGCCTTTTCTCCAGTAGATTTACTAGTAGAGTTGTCCTACACTCACAGGACAGGGCCTACTCTCCAGTAGATTTACTGGTAGAGTTGTCCTACACTCACGGGAACTTCTCTCCAGTAGGTTTGCATGCATCATGTTATATCACAGCTAAATGTTCTATATAGAACCTCAATGAACCCTTATTATTTTCAGAAAAAATTACTTGCTTCATATATGGTACAGCTAAATGTTCTATATAGATCTAAAAATCAACATTGTTTTCAGAAGTAGGGGTACCATATATGAAGGAAGTGATTGAAACCGTTTTCTTTATTTAGAACCTTCTTTTTTCTATTTGAGTTGACTATTCAGTCCTTGTTTTCAGACATTACATTGTGGGCTCCAAAGTACGGAATTGCATGGCAGCAGGCTGGTCTGCCAGAGTCGCTATCTGTGAAGGTCAGTTACTGATATGAGAGGGCACATGAGGGCACATGAGGACACGCGCACACACACACACACACACACACACACACACACACACACACACACACACACACACACACACACACACACACACACACACACACACACACACACACACACACACACACACACACACACATACACACATACATACATACATACATACATACATACATACATACATACATACATACATATATATATTCAGGGCTGTCCTTCAGCACACTTGTTTGGTGTTAGATTTTTGCCCGGCTCTGCCTGGCTCTTCAAACCGCCAATGCAGGTGTCACGGATTCAGCCGAGGCTGCTCCTCCTCCTTGCTCGGGCAGGCTTCGGCGTTTGTCGTCCCCGGAGTACTAGCTGCTACCGATCTATGTTTCGGTGTTTGTCTTGTTTGGTCTTTATTGTTTACACCTGTTTCCTATAATGTTGCATTGTATTCCCTTTAAATACCCCTGTCTCTCATAGTTTATTGTGTGTGATTGTTTTTCGTGAGGTCGGCAAGCTGTTGTGTGCTAGTATTGTTTCCTCCCTGTTAGGAGTTTTTTTTGGTTTTGTACTTTCTATACTGTGTTCAGTAAAGTACGTCTGCCAGTAGCTCGGTGTCCTGCGCTTGACTTCATTACCGCATACACGTCAGCCTGACAGAATCACACACCACACATGGAGTCAGCAGGAGCGGCGGTGCCAGCTGGATCAATGGAGGAACGTGTCGAACGACAAGCGGCCATGATCCAGGCTCTCGGCACCGCCATGGAATGGGTGGTGAGCACTATGGTGCGATGGGAAAGAGGAGGTCTGCATACACCTCCTCCGACGACACCACCACCATCGGCGATGCCCATCGCTTCACCTCCAGGGTCCAGTGGGATTCGGCTCTCGCTCCCGAGGGCTTATGATGGCACAGCTGCCGGGTGTCAGGGTTTCCTGCTCCAGGTTGAACTCTACCTGGCAACCATCCACCCGGTGCCCTCGGGATACGAGAGCGTGTCCGCCCTCATCTCCTGTCTGTCCGGCAAGGTGCTGGAGTGGGCCAACGCCGAGTGGGGGGGAATAGACGCCGCTACTGTCAACTATGCGGAGTTCACCCTCCGCTTCAGGGCAGTATTCGATCATCCACCAGAGGGTAAAGCGGCGGGTGAGCGTCTATTCCACCTCAGACAGGGGAGGAGGAGCACACAGGAGTTCGCACTGGACTTCCGGATGCTGGCTGCCAACGCGGGATGGAATGAGAGGGCCCTCATCGACCACTACAGATGTAGCCTGAGGGAGGACGTGCGTCGGGAATTGGCCTGCAGGGACACCAACCTCAGCTTCGATCAACTGGTGGACATGTCAATTCGCCTGGATACCCTGTTGGCTACCCACGGACGTCCGGATTCAGGGCCGTCCATTCCATCCCCCAGCACTTCCGAGCCGACCCCTATGGAGCTCGGAGGTGCTGGAGCTAGGGAGACCAGGAGAGAGACCAGGAGAGAGGCCGTCCCCTGCACCAACTGTGGCCGCAGAGGACACACTGCTGGTCGGTGCTGGGGAGGGTCTCCTAGCAATCGAGGCAGTAGGCAGTGCACTGATGAGTCATTCCAGGTGAGTAGGCACCCATTTCACCCAGAGCTCTCTGTTGCGCATATGTGTATTAAAGTGGTGTTTCCCGAGGTTTCTCCTCATTCCCAGCATAAGGCGCTAGTAGATTCAGGCGCAGCTGGGAATTTTATCGATCGCCAGTTGCCCTAGATAGCCGCCCTTTGAGGTCAGGATTGATTAGGGAAGTCACAGCGCCTCTCAGGATGAAAACGCAGGAGGGTCATGAGGAGATAATTTGTTTGTATTTGATTCATTCTCCTGCGTTTCCCGTGGTGTTGGGGCTTCCCTGGTTAACATCTCATGACCCCAACATTTCATGGCAACAGAGGGCTCTCAAGGGATGGTCTGATCAGTGTTCCGGGCGGTGTGTAGGTGTTTCCGTTGGGGCAACGACGGTGGAAAGTCCGAACCAAGTTCCCACCATGCACATTCCACCTGAATATGCCGATTTGGCACTCGCATTGTGTAAAAAGAAGGCGACTCAATTACCACCTCATCGACAGGGGGATTGTGCGATAGACCTCCAAGTAGGCGCTGCGCTTCCTCGTAGTCATGTGTATCCTCTGTCTCAGGAGGAGACGGCGGCTATGGAGACATATGTCACCGAATCTCTGAGACAGGGATACATACGGCCGTCCACATCCCCTGCGTCATCGAGTTTCTTTTTTGTGAAGAAGATGGATGTGAGTTTACGCCCGTGTATTGATTACCGTGGTCTCAATCAGAACACAATCAAATACAGCTATCCTCTCCCTCTGATTGCTAGTATGACGGAGTCATTACACGGGGCGCGATTCTTCACAAAATTGGATCTCAGTAGCGCGTACAACCTGGTGCGCATTAGGGAGGGAGATGAGTGGAAGACAGCATTCAGTACCACCTCGGGTCACTATGAGTATCTCGTCATGCCATACGGTTTAATGAATGCTCCTTCAGTCTTCCAATCGTTTGTGGACGAGATTTTCCGGGACTTGCATGGACAGGGTGTAGTGGTGTATATTGATGACATTCTAATATACTCCGCTACGCGAGCCGAGCATGTGTCCCTGGTTCGACGGGTGCTTGGTAGACTGTTGGAGCATGACCTGTATGTGAAGGCAGAGAAATGTCTGTTCTTCCAGGAGTCCATCTCCTTCCTGGGACACCGGTTGTCCGCGTCAGGGGTGGAGATGGAGATTGACCGCGTTTCTGCCGTGCGTAATTGGCAGACTCCCACCACGGTGAAGGAAGTGCAGCGGTTCTTGGGTTTTGCCAATTACTACCGGAGGTTTATCCGGGGCTTTGGACAGGTAGCAGCTCCCATTACCTCCCTGTTCTCTGCCCTCAGGTTTTCACCCCGAGAGTAATGGGCAGGTGGAGAGAGTGGGTAGGTTTCTGAGGTCCTATTGCCAGGACCGGCAGGGGGAGTGATCGGGATATATCCCCTGGGCAGAGATAGCCCAAAACTCACTCCGCCACTCTTCCACTAACCTTACGCCTTTTCAGTGTGTGCTAGGTTATCAGCCGGTACTGGCACCTTGGCATCAGAGCCAGATCGAAGCCCCTGCGGTGGACGAGTGGTTTCGGTGCTCGGAGGAAACCTGGAACGCTGCGCATGTCCATCTGCAACGGGCTATCAGGCTGCAAAAGGCGAGCGCTGATCGCCACCGCAGTGAGGGTGTATGCACCGGGAGATCGGGTCTGGCTCGCGACCCGAAACCTGCCCCTTCGCCTGCCCTGCCGGAAGCTGGGTCGGCGGTTTGCAAGATCTCACCCCGTGGGGTCAAAATGATCACAAGAACCACACAGGGGGACCTAGTGAATGACCTGCAGAGAGCTGGGACCAAAGTAACAAAGCCTACCATCAGTAACACACTACGCCGCCAGGGACTCAAATCCTGCAGTGCCAGACGTGTCCCCCTGCTTAAGCCAGTACATGTCCAGGCCCGTCTGAAGTTTGCTAGAGTGCATTTGGATGATCCAGAAGAGGATTGGGAGAATGTCATATGGTCAGATGAAACCAAAATATAACTTTTTGGTAAAAACTCAACTCGTTGTGTTTGGAGGACAAAGAATGCTGAGTTGCATCCAAAGATCACCATACCTACTGTGAAGCATGGGGGTGGAAACATCATGCTTTGGGGCTGTTTTTCTGCAAAGGGACCAGGACGACTGATCCGTGTAAAGGAAAGAATGAATGGGGCCATGTATCGTGAGATTTTGAGTGAAAACCTCCTTCCATCAGCAAGGGCATTGAAGATGAAACGTGGCTGGGTCTTTCAGCATGACAATGATCCCAAACACACCGCCCGGGCAACGAAGGAGTGGCTTCGTAAGAAGCATTTCAAGGTCCTGGAGTGGCCTAGCCAGTCTCCAGATCTCAACCCCATAGAAAATCTTTGGAGGGAGTTGAAAGTCCGTGTTGCCCAGCGACAACCCCAAAACATCACTGCTCTAGAGGAGATCTGCATGGAATGAATGGGCCAAAATACCAGCAACAGTGTGTGAAAACCTTGTGAAGACTTACAGAAAACGTTTGACCTGTGTCATTGCCAACAAAGGGTATATAACAAAGTATTGAGAAACTTTTGTTATTGACCAAATACTTATTTTCCACCATAATTTGCAAATAAATTCATAAAAAATCCTACAATGTGATTTTCTGGATTTTTTTTTCTCATTTTGTCTGTCATAGTTGACTTGTACCTATGATGAAAATTACAGGCCTCTCTCATCTTTTTAAGTGGGAGAACTTGCACAATTGGTGGCTGACTAAATACTTTTTTCCCCCACTGAATGTTTCAGAGTTTGTCTTGTTTGGTCTTTATTGTTTACACCTGTTTCCTATTATGTTGCATTGTATTCCCTTTAAATACCCCTGTCTCTCATAGTTTATTGTGTGTGATTGTTTTTTGTGAGGTCGGCAAGCTGTTGTGTGCTAGTATTGTTTCCTCCCTGTTAGGAGGTTTTTTGGTTTTGTACTTTCTATACTGTGTTCAGTAAAGTACGTCTGCCAGTAGCTCGGTGTCCTGCGCTTGACTTCGTTACCGCATACACGTCAGCCTGACAGCAGGCATGCATGGTAAAGCACACTGTAGGTGAAGTCCCTTGGGCTGCTATATTTATATCCTCCATCAGCAACACCATCTCTAAGCATCCGGAAATAGAGATGTCTATGAACAGTTGGATGCTTGATGATCCAACTTCCTTTATATTGTGGATTTAAACCTAAATACCTTTTTGATTTAGACCCATGGCCCCATGACACCAAGATCATGGCATCTTATTTAACATGTCATTTCACATCCAGATGAGGGGGTTTCCATTGTGTGTGTGTCTGTGTGTGTGTGTGTGAGAGAGAGAGAGAGAGAGAGAGAGAGAGAGAGAGAGAGAGAGAGACCGTCTCGCTATCCTCTGTCTACACCAAACATATGGGATCCTTATTTTAATGACTTTGTATGAAATCACCCCGTTTAAATTCATCAGTTATTTGTTCAACGGACAGATGTTCTATCAATCAGCAGGTCGTGTTGACGATAATATCTGAGTAATAATAATAATAATTAATCATCAGAGCAATTAGGGTTAAGTGCCTTGCTCAAGGGCACATCGACAGATTTTTCACCTAGTCGGCTCGGAGATTAGAACCAGCGACCTTTCGGTTACTGGCACAACGCTCTTAACCACTAAGCTACCTGCCGCCCTAGTAATTGAATAGAAGAGTTGTAACAATATGCCTGCTGTCTAAACAGACACACAGTATGTTTACAATAGTCTTCAACCTGTGTAACAATATGCCTGCGGTCTAAACAGACATACAGTATGTTTACAATAGTCTTCAACCTGTGTAACAATATGACTGCTGTCTAAACAGACATACAGTATGTTTACAATAGTCTTCAACCCGTGTAACAATATACCTGCTGTCTAAACAGACATACAGTATGTTTACAATAGTCTGCAACCTGTGTAACAATATGTTCACCAAGTAAATGAAAGCATTACTAGCTAACAGTAGGCTATAGGTCTACATGCTTCCATCCATGGATGTCCTAGCCTACTTTATTGTCTATAAAATGTTGTGAAAAGGACCTATTGGTTGGGCACTTTCAGAATAAAATATACATTTTACATCATGACATGTGATCAGAATGTTGGGGATCGGAGAAGTTCATGATCGTGCAAATCTCTAGTCTCTCTGTTTCAAATGCAATATTGCCATATACTGTCTCATTCCCAACCAGAGAAGATCTTAACCTCTTTTTATAGACAGACGCTCTTCTCCCTCTCACCCACTAGAGGTCAGCAAAGTATTGACTTGATCTTTACTGGCACTGTGTGTGGGTTAGCACTCTGCAAATAATAAGTGTGTGTGTGGTATGTTTGTGTGTGTGTGGTATGTTTGTGTGTGTGTGTGCGTATGTGGGTGTGTTTGTTTTTCTCAGTTGTGTTTGTCATATTGAGTCATGGCCAGAACAGGACAAAACAGCTATATATTTGTCAGTGCTTCAGTGTCTTGTCTGCTTCAGTTTGGTTCCACTCACACATCAATAGGAGAAGAAGGTATTACCACACATCAATAGGAGAAGAAGGTATTACCGGTATGCAGATCTGCAGGGATGCATGTTGCTGTTTTTTAACAGTATGGCTTGTGTGCCTTACCTTTGAGGTTGAAACTATTCAAGGTAAAGTAACTTTTCCATATTTTGCCGATTATGTTCTTACTGTGCAATGTAATGTTTATGTTTCTTTGACCAAAAGCTCGACATTTTCAAAACATACAAAAATGAAAAACATATTGAGCAACAAATTCTCTTGTCCCGTTTAGCCCAATGTTCCAAGCCCATAGGAGGGAGCCACATGAGAATTTCAGCAGACTACATTACTCAAGAGACTTTCCTGGAGGGGTCGAAGGTCGTTTTCGAGTGTGACGTTGGTTATGTCGGACGTGCGATGACAGTCACCTGTAACGGTGAAACCTGGAAAAATGTGAAATCTACCTGTCAGAGTATGTCATTTACATGACTATACATTTTATGTGGCACTAAGTCTGCGTTTACACAGGCAGCCTAAAATACCTGATTTGATTTGTCAAAAGATCAATAATAGTAAAAAAGTATCTGCATTAGGCTGCCTGTGTAAACACAGCCGTAGAATGAGCATGACTGGATGTGACAATTGTCGCTTTACACATTGTCTATGAGAATCTACTACTGTACTTTATATTTAACACACTGTCTATGAGAATATCCAAATGTACTTTATATTTAACACATTGTCAATGAGAATCTCCTAATGTACTTTATATTTAACACATTGTCTATGAGAATCTCCTAATGTACATTATATTTAACACATTGTCTATGAGAATCTACTACTGTACTTTATATTTAACACATTGTCTATGAGAATCTACTACTGTACTTTATATTTAACACACTGTCTATGAGAATATCCTAACGTAATTTATAATTAACACATTGTCTATGAGAATCTCCAAATGTACTTTGTATTTAACACATTGTCTATGAGAATCTCCTAATGTACATCATATTTAACACATTGTCTATGAGAATCTCCTAATGTACTTTATATTGTATGACAATCTATAATCATAACTACCAGATGAGCTGAGTTATGTATCTGTTATCTATTATCATTCTATCAATCTATAATTACGAATCTGTTATCGTGTTATCATGTCTGTCCAGGGACATCCTGTGGATCCCCTGGAGAAGTGATGAATGGCTGGTATGACCTCACAGAGGGGGTGGAGTTTGGAGCCAGAGCCACAGCCCAGTGTAACAAAGGGTCAGTAGTACAAACTCACAGGACGGGGCCTTCTCTCCAGTAGATTTACTGGTAGAGCTGTCCTTCACTCAAAGGACAGTGCCTTCTAACCGGTAGATTTACTGGTAGAGTTGTCCTGCACTCACAGGACCTTCTCTCCAGCAGGTTTGCTAGTGGAGTTGTCCTACACTCACAGGACAGGACCTTTTCTCCAGCAGATTTACTAGATGAGCTGTCGTACACTCACAGGACCTGCTCTCCAGCAGATTTACTGGTAGAGTTGTCCTACACTCACAAGACTGGACCCTTTCTCCAGTAGATTTACTAGTAGAGTTGTCCTACTCTCACAGGACAGGACCTTTTCTCCAGCAGATTTACTAGATGAGCTGTCGTACACTCACAGGACCTGCTCTCCAGCATATTTACTGGTAGAGTTGTCCTACACTCACAGGACCTGCTCTCCAGCAGATTTACTGGCAGAGTTGTCCTACACTCACAAGACAGGACCTTTTCTCCAGTAGATTTACTAGTAGAGTTGTCCTTCACTCAAAGGACAGTGCCTTCTAACCAGTAGATTTACTAGTAGAGTTGTCTTACACTCACAGGACATGACTTTCTCGCTAGTAGATTTACTGGTAGAGCTGTCCTTCACTCAAAGGACAGTGCCTTCTAACCAGTAGATTTACTGGTAGAGTTGTCCTTCACTCACAGGACATGACTTTCTCGCTAGTAGATTTACTGGTAGAGCTGTCCTGCATTCACAGGACCTTCACTCCAGCAGATTTGCTAGTGGAGTGGTCCTACACTCACAAGACAGGACCTTTTCTCCAGTAGATTTACTAGTAGAGTTGTCCTACTCTCACAAGACAGGACCTTTTCTCCAGTAGATTTGCTAGTGGAGTTGTCCTACACTCACAGGACAGGACCTTCTCTACAGTTGATTTACAACAAGAGTTGTCCTGCACTCACAGGACATGACTTTCTCACTAGTAGATTTACTGGTAGAGCTGTCCTGCACTCACAGGACCTTCTCTCCAGCAGATTTGCTAGTGGAGTTGTTCTACACTCACAGGACAGGACCTTCTCTACAGTAGATTTACTAGATGAGCTGTCGTACACTCACAGGACCTGCTCTCCAGCATATTTACTGGTAGAGTTGTCCTACACTCACAGGACCTGCTCTCCAGTAGATTTACTAGTAGAGTTGTCCTACTCTCACAAGACAGGATCTTTTCTCCAGTAGATTTACTAGTAGAGTTGTCCTACTCTCACAAGACAGCACCTTCTCTCCAGTAGATTTACTGGTAGAGTTGTCCTACTCTCACAAGACAGGACATTTTCTCCAGTAGATTTACTAGTAGAGTTGTCCTACTCTCACAAGACAGCACCTTCTCTCCAGTAGATTTACTAGTGGAGGTGTCCTACTCTCACAAGACAGGACCTTTTCTCCAGTAGATTTACTAGTAGAGTTGTCATACTCTCACAAGACAGGACATTTTCTCCAGTAGATTTACTAGTAGAGTTGTCCTACTCTCACAAGACAGCACCTTTTCTCCAGTAGATTTACTAGATGAGCTGTCGTACACTCAAATCACCTTCTCTCCAGTAGATTTATGAGTACAGTTGTTCTACACTCACAGGAAAGGGCCTTCTCTACAGTAGATTTACTAGTAGAGTTGTCCTACACACACAGGACTGGACCTTCTCTCCATCAGATTTGCTAGTGGAGTTGTTCTTCACTCAAAGGACCTTCTCTCAAGTGGATGTACTAGTAGAGTTGTCCTACACTCACAGGACTGGACCTTCTCTCCAGTAGATGTATTAGTAGAGTTGTCCTATACTCACAGGATCTATTCTCCAGTTGATTTGCTTGCATCATATTATATCACAGCTAAAGGTTCCATATAATGAACCCCAATGAATCCTTATTACTTGAAGAAGAAATGACTTGCTTCATGCATTACCGGTCAAAAGTTTTAGTACACCTACTCATTCCAGGCTTTTTCTTTAGTTTTACTATTTTCTACATTGTAGAATAATAGTGAAGACATCAAAACTATGAAATAACACATATGGAATCATGTATTAACCAAAAAAGTGTTAAACAAATCAAAATATATTTTATATTTGACATTTGACAAAGCCACCCTTTGCCTTGATGACAACTTTGCACACTCTTGGCATTCTCTCAACCAGCTTCACCTGGAATGCTTTTCAAACAGTCTTGAAGGAGTTCCCATATATGCTGATCACTTGTTGGCTGCTTTTCCTTCACTCTGCGGTCCGACTCATCCCAAACCATCTCAGTTTGATTGAGGTCGGGGGATTGTGGAGGCCAGATCATCTGATGCAGCACTCCATCACTCTCCTTCTTGTTAAAATGGCCCTTACACAGCCTGGAGGTGTGTTGGTTCATTGTCCTGTTGAAAAACAAATGATAGTTCCACTAAGCCCAAACCAGATGGGATGGCATATCGCTGCAGAATGCTGTGGTATCCATGCTGGTTAAGTGTGCCTTGAATTCTAAATAAATCACAGACTGTGTCACCATCAAAGCACCCCCACACCATAACACCTCCTCCTCCATGCTTTAAGGTGGGAAATACACATGCAAGATCCTCCGTTCACCCACTCCGTGTCTCACAAAGACACAGCGGTTGGAACCAAAAATCTCAAATTTCTACTCTAGACTAAAGGACAAGTTCCCACTGGTCTAATGTCCATTGCTCATGTTTCTTGGCCCAAGCAAGTCTCTTCTTATTATTAGTATCCTTTAGTAGTGGTTTCTTTGCAGCAATTCGACCACACACAGTTTCCTCTGAACAGTTGATGTTGAGATGTGTCTGTTATGTGTCTGTGCATTTATTTGGGCTGCAATTTCTGAGGCTGGTAACTCTAATGAACTTATCCTCTGCAGCAAAGGTTATTCTGGGTCTTCCATTCCTGTGGCTGTCCTCATGAGAGCCAGTTTCATCATAGCGCTTGATGGTTTTTGCGATTGCAGTTGAAGAAACGTTCAAAGTTCTTGACATTTTCCGTATTGACTGAACTTCATGTCTTAAAGTAATGATGGACTGTCGTTTCTCTTTGCTTATTTGAGCTGTTCTTGCCATAATATGGACTTGGTCCTTTACCAAATAGGGCTATCTTCTGTATACACCCCCTACCTTGTCACAACACAACTGATTGGCTGAAACGTATTAAGAAGGAAAGAAATTCCACAAATGATTTTAAGAAGACACACCTGTTAATTGAAATGCATTCCAGGTGATTACCCCATGAAGCTGGTTGAGAGAATGCCAAGAGTGTGCAAAGCTGTCATCAAGGCAAATGGTGGCTATTTGAAGAATCAATATATTTTGATTTGTTTAACAATTTTTTGGTTACTACATGATTCCATATGTGTTATTTCATAGTTTTGATGTCTTCACTATTATTCTAAAATGTAGAAAATAGTAAAAAATTATGAAAAACCCTTGAATGAGTAGGTGTTCTAAAACTTTTCACTGGTGGTGTATATGGCACCGCTAAATGTTTTATGTGGATCTCATAATTGACATTTGTTTCAAGAGTAGGGGTACCATATATGAAGGAAGTGATAGAACCTGTTTTCTTTATTTATAACCTTTTTTTTTCTATTTGAGTTGACTATTCAGTCCTTGTTTTCAGACATTACATTGTGGGCTCCAAAGTACGGAATTGCATGGCAGCAGGCTGGTCTGCCAGAGTCGCTATCTGTGAAGGTCAGTTACTGATATGAGAGGGCACATGAGGGCACACACGCACACACGCACACGCACACGCACCCACACACACACACACACACTCACACACACACACTCACACACACACACTCAATTACTAATAGATAAACAAATTCATGTGAACAAACCATTATTTATTTATTTCTGTATTTCTAATGTGGCAGTGGTGAAGTGTGGAGGGCCTCCTGTTGTTGCCAATGGAAGTCTGTTGTACCAAGCTGAAGAGTGGTATGCCTACGGAGAGGTGGTGGAGTATCAGTGTGACCGGCAACTGACTCTGGTTGGTCCCAGGTCCTTACACTGCTCTGAAACAGGACAGTTTGAGCCAGATCCACCTAAATGTATCGGTATGTTTCAAAACATAACACAAAAGGATGTACTGAATAGATAATAAACTATTCCATTATGCTTAAAAAAAAAACACAGATTGACCAATTGATTGATTGGTCAATTGAGTGATTTATCAATTGAGTGATTGATTGATTGCATGATTTATTGTTTAATTGGCTGATTGGTTTATTAATTGGTATTTTCCTATTGGTTCATCATCAAAGACCTACATTTAATTGTAGGCAAAAAAGTAATTGGATATGTTGTACATAGTGATGTTATTGGTTTTATTTCTTGTCCCACAGACGTGATTTGTCCAACACCTAAAATTGATAATGCTGTCCGAGTAGAGGGACATCAACCTTTGTACAGATACAAGTCTTTTGTCAGATATGAATGTAAAAAAGGATATGAAATGGAAGGTGAATCAAGTCTAACCTGTGAAATAGACAGCACCTGGTCAGCAACACTCCCAACATGCAAAGGTAAGATGCATTTTGCACACAGGATTCAATAGGTCTATCTTGTCTAACTTTGATTAGTTCATAGATACGAGTCTTATTATTAAACAAGTATTGTGATCCATGTAGATTGTTTATTTTAAATCATACGCCCTTGTGTACATTT
Organism: Coregonus clupeaformis; assembly: GCF_020615455.1. Taxonomy (NCBI): domain Eukaryota; kingdom Metazoa; phylum Chordata; class Actinopteri; order Salmoniformes; family Salmonidae; genus Coregonus; species Coregonus clupeaformis. The sequence continues at coordinate 7,782,599 of NC_059212.1, read as the reverse complement.
ACATTTAGAACACTATCACATACACCCTTGTCTTAGTTATTAGAACACTATCACATACACCCTTGTCTTAGAACACTATCACATACACCCTTGTCTTAGTTATTAGAACACTATCACATACACCCTTGTCTTAGAACACTATCACATACGCCCTTGTCTTAGTTATTAGAACACTATCACATACACCCTTGTCTTAGTTATTAGAACACTATCACATACACCCTTGTCTTAGTTATTAGAACACTATCAAATACACCCTTGTCTTAGTTATTAGAACACTATCACATACACCCTTGTCTTAGTTATTAGAACACTATCACATACACCCTTGTCTTCGTTATTAGAAAACTATCACATACACCCTTGTCTTAGAACACTATCACATACACCCTTGTCTTAGTTATTAGAACACTATCAAATACAACCTTGTCTTAGTTATTAGAACAATATCACATACACCCTTGTCTTAGTTATTAGAACACTATCACATACACCCTTGTCTTAGTTATTAGAACACTATCACATACGCCCTTGTCTTAGTTATTAGAACACTATCACATACACCCTTGTCTTAGTTATTAGAACACTATCACATTTACATTATATTTACATTTACGTCATTTAGCAGACGCTCTTATCCAGAGCGACTTCACATACACCCTTGTCTTAGAACACTATCACATACACCCTTGTCTTAGTTATTAGAACACTATCACATACACCCTTGTCTTAGAACACTATCTCATACACCCTTGTCTTAGTTATTAGAACACTATCACATACACCCTTGTCTTAGTTATTAGAACACTATCACATACACCCTTGTCTTAGTTATTAGAACACTACCACATACACCCTTGTATTAGTTATTAGAACACTATCACATACACCCTTGTCTTAGTTATTAGAACACTATCACATACGCCCTTGTCTTAGTTATTAGAACACTATCACATACACCCTTGTCTTAGTTATTAGAACACTACCACATACACCCTTGTCTTAGAACACTATCACATACACCCTTGTCTTAGTTTTTAGAACACAATCACATACACCCTTGTCTTAGAACACTATCACATACACCCTTGTCTTAGTTATTAGAACACTATCACATACGCCCTTGTCTTAGTTATTAGAACAATATCACATACACCCTTGTCTTAGAACACTATCACATACACCCTTGTCTTAGTTAGTAGAACACTATCACATACACCCTTGTCTTAGAACACTATCACATACACCCTTGTCTTAGTTATTAGAACACTATCACATACACCCTTGTCTTAGAACACTATCACATACACCCTTGTCTTAGTTATTAGAACACTATCACATACACCCTTGTCTTAGTTATTAGAACACTATCACATACACCCTTGTCTTAGTTATTAGAACACTATCACATACGCCCTTGTCTTAGTTATTAGAACACTATCACATACACCCTTGTCTTAGTTATTAGAACACTATCACATACACCCTTGTCTTAGAACACTATCACATACACCCTTGTCTTAGTTATTAGAACACTATCACATACGCCCTTGTCTTAGTTATTAGAACACTATCACATACACCCTTGTCTTAGTTATTAGAACACTATCACATACACCCTTGTCTTAGAACACTATCTCATACACCCTTGTCTTAGTTATTAGAACACTATCACATACACCCTTGTCTTAGTTATTAGAACACTATCACATACACCCTTGTCTTAGTTATTAGAACACTACCACATACACCCTTGTATTAGTTATTAGAACACTATCACATACACCCTTGTCTTAGTTATTAGAACACTATCACATACGCCCTTGTCTTAGTTATTAGAACACTATCACATACACCCTTGTCTTAGTTATTAGAACACTACCACATACACCCTTGTCTTAGAACACTATCACATACACCCTTGTCTTAGTTTTTAGAACACAATCACATACACCCTTGTCTTAGAACACTATCACATACACCCTTGTCTTAGTTATTAGAACACTATCAAATACACCCTTGTCTTAGTTATTAGAACAATATCACATACACCATTGTCTTAGTTATTAGAACACTATCACATACACCCTTGTCTTAGTTATTAGAACACTATCACATACGCCCTTGTCTTAGTTATTAGAACACTATCACATACACCCTTGTCTTAGTTATTAGAACACTATCACATTTACATTATATTTACATTTACGTCATTTAGCAGACGCTCTTATCCAGAGCGACTTCACATACACCCTTGTCTTAGAACACTATCACATACACCCTTGTCTTAGTTATTAGAACACTATCACATACACCCTTGTCTTAGAACACTATCTCATACACCCTTGTCTTAGTTATTAGAACACTATCACATACACCCTTGTCTTAGTTATTAGAACACTATCACATACACCCTTGTCTTAGTTATTAGAACACTACCACATACACCCTTGTATTAGTTATTAGAACACTATCACATACACCCTTGTCTTAGTTATTAGAACACTATCACATACGCCCTTGTCTTAGTTATTAGAACACTATCACATACACCCTTGTCTTAGTTATTAGAACACTACCACATACACCCTTGTCTTAGAACACTATCACATACACCCTTGTCTTAGTTTTTAGAACACAATCACATACACCCTTGTCTTAGAACACTATCACATACACCCTTGTCTTAGTTATTAGAACACTATCACATACGCCCTTGTCTTAGTTATTAGAACAATATCACATACACCCTTGTCTTAGAACACTATCACATACACCCTTGTCTTAGTTAGTAGAACACTATCACATACACCCTTGTCTTAGAACACTATCACATACACCCTTGTCTTAGTTATTAGAACACTATCACATACACCCTTGTCTTAGAACACTATCACATACACCCTTGTCTTAGTTATTAGAACACTATCACATACACCCTTGTCTTAGTTATTAGAACACTATAACATACACCCTTGTCTTAGTTATTAGAACACTATCACATACGCCCTTGTCTTAGTTATTAGAACACTATCACATACACCCTTGTCTTAGTTATTAGAACACTATCACATACACCCTTGTCTTAGAACACTATCACATACACCCTTGTCTTAGTTATTAGAACACTATCACATACGCCCTTGTCTTAGTTATTAGAACACTATCACATACACCCTTGTCTTAGTTATTAGAACACTATCACATACACCCTTGTCTTAGAACACTATCTCATACACCCTTGTCTTAGTTATTAGAACACTATCACATACACCCTTGTCTTAGTTATTAGAACACTATCACATACACCCTTGTCTTAGTTATTAGAACACTACCACATACACCCTTGTATTAGTTATTAGAACACTATCACATACACCCTTGTCTTAGTTATTAGAACACTATCACATACGCCCTTGTCTTAGTTATTAGAACACTATCACATACACCCTTGTCTTAGTTATTAGAACACTACCACATACACCCTTGTCTTAGAACACTATCACATACACCCTTGTCTTAGTTTTTAGAACACAATCACATACACCCTTGTCTTAGAACACTATCACATACACCCTTGTCTTAGTTATTAGAACACTATCACATACGCCCTTGTCTTAGTTATTAGAACAATATCACATACACCCTTGTCTATTATTAGAACACTATCACATACACCCTTGTCTTAGTTAGTAGAACACTATCACATACACCCTTGTCTTAGAACACTATCACATACACCCTTGTCTTAGTTATTAGAACACTATCACATACACCCTTGTCTTAGAACACTATCACATACACCCTTGTCTTAGTTATTAGAACACTATCACATACACCCTTGTCTTAGTTATTAGAACACTATCACATACACCCTTGTCTTAGTTATTAGAACACTATCACATACGCCCTTGTCTTAGTTATTAGAACACTATCACATACACCCTTGTCTTAGTTATTAGAACACTATCACATACACCCTTGTCTTAGAACACTATCACATACACCCTTGTCTTAGTTATTAGAACACTATCACATACGCCCTTGTCTTAGTTATTAGAACACTATCACATACACCCTTGTCTTAGTTATTAGAACACTATCACATACACCCTTGTCTTAGAACACTATCTCATACACCCTTGTCTTAGTTATTAGAACACTATCACATACACCCTTGTCTTAGTTATTAGAACACTATCACATACACCCTTGTCTTAGTTATTAGAACACTACCACATACACCCTTGTATTAGTTATTAGAACACTATCACATAAACCCTTGTCTTAGTTATTAGAACACTATCACATACGCCCTTGTCTTAGTTATTAGAACACTATCACATACACCCTTGTCTTAGAACACTATCACATACACCCTTGTCTTAGTTATTAGAACACTATCACATACACCCTTGTCTTAGAACACTATCACATACACCCTTGTCTTAGTTATTAGAACACTATCACATACACCCTTGTCTTAGTTATTAGAACACTATAACATACACCCTTGTCTTAGTTATTAGAACACTATTATACGCCCTTGTCTTAGTTATTAGAACACTATCACATACACCCTTGTCTTAGTTATTAGAACACTATCACATACACCCTTGTCTTAGAACACTATCACATACACCCTTGTCTTAGTTATTAGAACACTATCACATACGCCCTTGTCTTAGTTATTAGAACACTATCACATACACCCTTGTCTTAGTTATTAGAACACTATCACATACACCCTTGTCTTAGAACACTATCTCATACACCCTTGTCTTAGTTATTAGAACACTATCACATACACCCTTGTCTTAGTTATTAGAACACTATCACATACACCCTTGTCTTAGTTATTAGAACACTATCACATACACCCTTGTCTTAGTTATTAGAACACTACCACATACACCCTTGTCTTAGTTATTAGAACACTATCACATACACCCTTGTCTTAGTTATTAGAACACTATCACATACGCCCTTGTCTTAGTTATTAGAACACTATCACATACACCCTTGTCTTAGTTATTAGAACACTACCACATACACCCTTGTCTTAGAACACTATCACATACACCCTTGTCTTAGAACACTATCACATACGCCCTTGTCTTAGTTATTAGAACACTATCACATACACCCTTGTCTTAGTTATTAGAACACTATCACATACACCCTTGTCTTAGAACACTATCTCATACACCCTTGTCTTAGTTATTAGAACACTATCACATACACCCTTGTCTTAGTTATTAGAACACTATCACATACACCCTTGTCTTAGTTATTAGAACACTATCACATACACCCTTGTCTTAGTTATTAGAACACTACCACATACACCCTTGTATTAGTTATTAGAACACTATCACATACACCCTTGTCTTAGTTATTAGAACACTATCACATACGCCCTTGTCTTAGTTATTAGAACACTATCACATACACCCTTGTCTTAGTTATTAGAACACTACCACATACACCCTTGTCTTAGAACACTATCACATACACCCTTGTCTTAGTTTTTAGAACACAATCACATACACCCTTGTCTTAGAACACTATCACATACACCCTTGTCTTAGTTATTAGAACACTATCAAATACACCCTTGTCTTAGTTATTAGAACAATATCACATACACCCTTGTCTTAGTTATTAGAACACTATCACATACACCCTTGTCTTAGTTATTAGAACACTATCACATACGCCCTTGTCTTAGTTATTAGAACACTATCACATACACCCTTGTCTTAGTTATTAGAACACTATCACATTTACATTATATTTACATTTACGTCATTTAGCAGACGCTCTTATCCTGAGCGACTTCACATACACCCTTGTCTTAGAACACTATCACATACACCCTTGTCTTAGTTATTAGAACACTATCACATACACCCTTGTCTTAGAACACTATCTCATACACCCTTGTCTTAGTTATTAGAACACTATCACATACACCCTTGTCTTAGTTATTAGAACACTATCACATACACCCTTGTCTTAGTTATTAGAACACTACCACATACACCCTTGTATTAGTTATTAGAACACTATCACATACACCCTTGTCTTAGTTATTAGAACACTATCACATACGCCCTTGTCTTAGTTATTAGAACACTATCACATACACCCTTGTCTTAGTTATTAGAACACTACCACATACACCCTTGTCTTAGAACACTATCACATACACCCTTGTCTTAGTTTTTAGAACACAATCACACACACCCTTGTCTTAGAACACTATCACATACACCCTTGTCTTAGTTATTAGAACACTATCACATACGCCCTTGTCTTAGTTATTAGAACAATATCACATACACCCTTGTCTTAGAACACTATCACATACACCCTTGTCTTAGTTAGTAGAACACTATCACATACACCCTTGTCTTAGAACACTATCACATACACCCTTGTCTTAGTTATTAGAACACTATCACATACACCCTTGTCTTAGAACACTATCACATACACCCTTGTCTTAGTTATTAGAACACTATCACATACACCCTTGTCTTAGTTATTAGAACACTATAACATACACCCTTGTCTTAGTTATTAGAACACTATCACATACGCCCTTGTCTTAGTTATTAGAACACTATCACATACACCCTTGTCTTAGTTATTAGAACACTATCACATACACCCTTGTCTTAGAACACTATCACATACACCCTTGTCTTAGTTATTAGAACACTATCACATACGCCCTTGTCTTAGTTATTAGAACACTATCACATACACCCTTGTCTTAGTTATTAGAACACTATCACATACACCCTTGTCTTAGAACACTATCTCATACACCCTTGTCTTAGTTATTAGAACACTATCACATACACCCTTGTCTTAGTTATTAGAACACTATCACATACACCCTTGTCTTAGTTATTAGAACACTACCACATACACCCTTGTATTAGTTATTAGAACACTATCACATACACCCTTGTCTTAGTTATTAGAACACTATCACATACGCCCTTGTCTTAGTTATTAGAACACTATCACATACACCCTTGTCTTAGTTATTAGAACACTACCACATACACCCTTGTCTTAGAACACTATCACATACACCCTTGTCTTAGTTTTTAGAACACAATCACATACACCCTTGTCTTAGAACACTATCACATACACCCTTGTCTTAGTTATTAGAACACTATCACATACGCCCTTGTCTTAGTTATTAGAACAATATCACATACACCCTTGTCTTAGAACACTATCACATACACCCTTGTCTTAGTTAGTAGAACACTATCACATACACCCTTGTCTTAGAACACTATCACATACACCCTTGTCTTAGTTATTAGAACACTATCACATACACCCTTGTCTTAGAACACTATCACATACACCCTTGTCTTAGTTATTAGAACACTATCACATACACCCTTGTCTTAGTTATTAGAACACTATCACATACACCCTTGTCTTAGTTATTAGAACACTATCACATACGCCCTTGTCTTAGTTATTAGAACACTATCACATACACCCTTGTCTTAGAACACTATCACATACACCCTTGTCTTAGTTATTAGAACACTATCACATACGCCCTTGTCTTAGTTATTAGAACACTATCACATACACCCTTGTCTTAGTTATTAGAACACTATCACATACACCCTTGTCTTAGAACACTATCTCATACACCCTTGTCTTAGTTATTAGAACACTATCACATACACCCTTGTCTTAGTTATTAGAACACTATCACATACACCCTTGTCTTAGTTATTAGAACACTACCACATACACCCTTGTATTAGTTATTAGAACACTATCACATACACCCTTGTCTTAGTTATTAGAACACTATCACATACGCCCTTGTCTTAGTTATTAGAACACTATCACATACACCCTTGTCTTAGAACACTATCACATACACCCTTGTCTTAGTTATTAGAACACTATCACATACACCCTTGTCTTAGAACACTATCACATACACCCTTGTCTTAGTTATTAGAACACTATCACATACACCCTTGTCTTAGTTATTAGAACACTATAACATACACCCTTGTCTTAGTTATTAGAACACTATTATACGCCCTTGTCTTAGTTATTAGAACACTATCACATACACCCTTGTCTTAGTTATTAGAACACTATCACATTTACATTATATTTACATTTGTCATTAGCAGCTCTTATCAGAGCGACTTCACATACACCCTTGTCTTAGAACACTATCACATACACCCTTGTCTTAGTTATTAGAACACTATCACATACACCCTTGTCTTAGAACACTATCTCATACACCCTTGTCTTAGTTATTAGAACACTATCACATACACCCTTGTCTTAGTTATTAGAACACTATCACATACACCCTTGTCTTAGTTATTAGAACACTACCACATACACCCTTGTATTAGTTATTAGAACACTATCACATACACCCTTGTCTTAGTTATTAGAACACTATCACATACGCCCTTGTCTTAGTTATTAGAACACTATCACATACACCCTTGTCTTAGTTATTAGAACACTACCACATACACCCTTGTCTTAGAACACTATCACATACACCCTTGTCTTAGTTATTAGAACACTATCACATACACCCTTGTCTGATTAGAACACTATAACATACACCCTTGTCTTAGTTATTAGAACACTATCACATACGCCCTTGTCTTAGTTATTAGAACACTATCACATACACCCTTGTCTTAGTTATTAGAACACTATCACATACACCCTTGTCTTAGTTATTAGAACACTATCACATACACCCTTGTCTTAGTTATTAGAACACTACCACATACACCCTTGTATTAGTTATTAGAACACTATCACATACACCCTTGTCTTAGTTATTAGAACACTATCACATACACCCTTGTCTTAGTTAGAACACTATCACATACACCCTTGTCGTTAGAACACTATCACATACACCCTTGTCTTAGTTATTAGAACACTATCACATACACCCTTGTCTTAGTATTAGAACACTATCACATACACCCTTGTCTTAGTTATTAGAACACTATCACATACACCCTTGTCTTAGTTATTAGAACACTATCACATACACCCTTGTCTTAGTTATTAGAACACTATCACATACACCCTTGTCTTAGTTATTAGAACACTATCACATACACCCTTGTCTTAGTTATTAGAACACTATCACATACGCCCTTGTCTTAGTTATTAGAACACTATCACATACACCCTTGTCTTAGTTATTAGAACACTATCACATACACCCTTGTCTTAGTTAGAACACTATCACATACACCCTTGTCTTAGTTATTAGAACACTATCACATACACCCTTGTCTTAATTAGAACACTATCACATACACCCTTGTCTTAGTTATTAGAACACTATCACATACACCCTTGTCTTAGTTATTAGAACACTATCACATACACCCTTGTCAGATTAGAACACTATCACATACACCCTTGTCTTAGTTAGTAGAACACTATCACATACACCCTTGTCTTAGTTAGAACACTATCACATACACCCTTGTCTTAGTTATTAGAACACTATCACATACACCCTTGTCTTTAGAACACTATCACATACACCCTTGTCTTAGTTATTAGAACACTATCACATACACCCTTGTCTTAGTTATTAGAACACTATAACATACACCCTTGTCTTAGTTATTAGAACACTATCACATACGCCCTTGTCTTAGTTATTAGAACACTATCACATACACCCTTGTCTTAGTTATTAGAACACTATCACATACACCCTTGTCTTAGAACACTATCACATACACCCTTGTCTTAGTTATTAGAACACTATCACATACGCCCTTGTCTTAGTTATTAGAACACTATCACATACACCCTTGTCTTAGTTATTAGAACACTATCACATACACCCTTGTCTTAGAACACTATCACATACACCCTTGTCTTAGTTATTAGAACACTATCACATACACCCTTGTCTTAGTTATTAGAACACTATCACATACACCCTTGTCTTAGTTATTAGAACACTATCACATACACCCCTTGTCTTAGTTATTAGAACACTATCACATACACCCTTGTCTTAGTTATTAGAACACTATCACATACGCCCTTGTCTTAGTTATTAGAACACTATCACATACACCCTTGTCTTAGTTATTAGAACACTATCACATACACCCCTTGTCTTAGAACACTATCACATACACCCCTTGTCTTAGTTATTAGAACACAATCACATACACCCTTGTCTTTTAGAACACTATCACATACACCCTTGTCTTAGTTATTAGAACACTATCACATACGCCCTTGTCTTAGTTATTAGAACAATATCACATACACCCTTGTCGTTAGAACACTATCACATACACCCTTGTCTTAGTTATTAGAACACTATCACATACACCCTTGTCTTAGATTAGAACACTATCACATACACCCTTGTCTTAGTTATTAGAACACTATCACATACACCCTTGTCTTAGTTAGAACACTATCACATACACCCTTGTCTTAGTTATTAGAACACTATCACATACACCCTTGTCTTAGTTATTAGAACACTATCACATACACCCTTGTCTTAGTTATTAGAACACTATCACATACGCCCTTGTCTTAGTTATTAGAACACTATCACATACACCCTTGTCTTAGAACACTATCACATACACCCTTGTCTTAGTTATTAGAACACTATCACATACGCCCTTGTCTTAGTTATTAGAACACTATCACATACACCCTTGTCTTAGTTATTAGAACACTATCACATACACCCTTGTCTTAGTTATTAGAACACTATCTCATACACCCTTGTCTTAGTTATTAGAACACTATCACATACACCCTTGTCTTAGTTATTAGAACACTATCACATACACCCTTGTCTTAGTTATTAGAACACTACCACATACACCCTTGTATTAGTTATTAGAACACTATCACATACACCCTTGTCTTAGTTATTAGAACACTATCACATACGCCCTTGTCTTAGTTATTAGAACACTATCACATACACCCTTGTCTTAGTTAGAACACTATCACATACACCCTTGTCTTAGTTATTAGAACACTATCACATACACCCTTGTCTAGATTAGAACACTATCACATACACCCTTGTCTTAGTTATTAGAACACTATCACATACACCCTTGTCTTAGTTATTAGAACACTATCACATACACCCTTGTCTTAGTTATTAGAACACTATCACATACGCCCTTGTCTTAGTTATGAGAACACTATCACATACACCCTTGTCTTAGTTATTAGAACACTATCACATACGCCCTTGTCTTAGTTATTAGAACACTATCACATACGCTCTTGTCTTAGAACACTATCACATACACCCTTGTCTTTAGAACACTATCACATACACCCTTGTCTTAGTTATTAGAACACTATCACATACACCCTTGTCTTAGAACACTATCACATACACCCTTGTCTTAGTTATTAGAACACTATCACATACACCCTTGTCTTAGTTATTAGAACACTATCACATACACCCTTGTCTTAGTTATTAGAACACTATCACATACACCCTTGTCTTAGTTATTAGAACACTATCACATACACCCTTGTCTTAGTTATTAGAACACTATCACATACACCCTTGTCTTAGTTATTAGAACACTATCACATACACCCTTGTCTTAGTTATTAGAACACTATCACATACACCCTTGTCTTTAGAACACTATCACATACACCCTTGTCTTAGTTATTAGAACACAATCACATACACCCTTGTCTAGTTAGAACACTATCACATACACCCTTGTCTTAGTTATTAGAACACTATCACATACGCCCTTGTCTTAGTTATTAGAACACTATCACATACACCCTTGTCTTAGTTAGAACACTATCACATACACCCTTGTCTTAGTTATTAGAACACTATCACATACACCCTTGTCTTAGTTAGAACACTATCACATACACCCTTGTCTTAGTTATTAGAACACTATCACATACACCCTTTCTTGTCTTAGAACACTATCACATACACCCTTGTCTTAGTTATTAGAACACTATCACATACACCCTTGTCTTAGTTATTAGAACACTATAACATACACCCTTGTCTTAGTTATTAGAACACTATCACATACGCCCTTGTCTTAGTTATTAGAACACTATCACATACACCCTTGTCTTAGTTATTAGAACACTATCACATACACCCTTGTCTTAGAACACTATCACATACACCCTTGTCTTAGTTATTAGAACACTATCACATACACCCTTGTCTTAGTTATTAGAACACTATCACATACACCCTTGTCTTAGTTATTAGAACACTATCACATACACCCTTGTCTTAGTTTTAGAACACTATCACATACACCCTTGTCTTAGTTATTAGAACACTATCACATACGCCCTTGTCTTAGTTATTAGAACACTATCACATACACCCTTGTCTTAGTTATTAGAACACTATCACATACACCCTTGTCTTAGATTAGAACACTATCACATACACCCTTGTCTTAGTTATTAGAACACTATCACATACGCCCTTGTCTTAGTTATTAGAACACTATCACATACACCCTTGTCTTAGTTATTAGAACACTATCACATACACCCTTGTCTTCGAACACTATCACATACACCCTTGTCTTAGTTATTAGAACACTATCACATACGCCCTTGTCTTAGTTATGAGAACACTATCACATACACCCTTGTCTTAGTTATTAGAACACTATCACATACACCCTTGTCTTAGTTATTAGAACACTATCACATACACCCTTGTCTTAGTTAGAACACTATCACATACACCCTTGTCTTAGTTATTAGAACACTATCACATACACCCTTGTCTTAGAACACTATCACATACACCCTTGTCTTAGTTATTAGAACACTATCACATACACCCTTGTCTTAGTTATTAGAACACTATCACATACACCCTTGTCTTAGTTATTAGAACACTATCACATACACCCTTGTCTTAGTTATTAGAACACTATCACATACACCCTTGTCTTTTAGAACACTATCACATACACCCTTGTCTTAGTTATTAGAACACTATCACATACGCCCTTGTCTTAGTTATTAGAACACTATCACATACACCCTTGTCTTAGTTATTAGAACACTATCACATACACCCTTGTCTTAGAACACTATCTCATACACCCTTGTCTTAGTTATTAGAACACTATCACATACACCCTTGTCTTAGTTATTAGAACACTATCACATACACCCTTGTCTTAGTTATTAGAACACTATCACATACACCCTTGTCTTAGTTATTAGAACACTATCACATACACCCTTGTCTTAGTTATTAGAACACTATCACATACGCCCTTGTCTTAGTTATTAGAACACTATCACATACACCCTTGTCTTAGATTAGAACACTATCACATACACCCTTGTCTTAGTTATTAGAACACTATCACATACACCCTTGTCTAGTTATTAGAACACTATCACATACACCCTTGTCTTAGTTATTAGAACACTATCACATACACCCTTGTCTTAGTTATTAGAACACTATCACATACACCCTTGTCTTAGTTATTAGAACACTATCACATACGCCCTTGTCTTAGTTATTAGAACACTATCACATACACCCTTGTCTTAGTTATTAGAACACTATCACATACACCCTTGTCTTAGATTAGAACACTATCACATACACCCTTGTCTTAGTTATTAGAACACTATCACATACGCCCTTGTCTTAGTTATTAGAACACTATCACATACACCCTTGTCTTAGTTATTAGAACACTATCACATACACCCTTGTCATATTAGAACACTATCACATACACCCTTGTCTTAGTTATTAGAACACTATCACATACACCCTTGTCTTAGTATTAGAACACTATCACATACACCCTTGTCTTAGTTATTAGAACACTATCACATACACCCTTGTCTTAGATTAGAACACTATCACATACACCCTTGTCTTAGTTATTAGAACACTATCACATACGCCCTTGTCTTAGTTATTAGAACACTATCACATACACCCTTGTCTTAGTTATTAGAACACTATCACATACACCCTTGTCTTTAGAACACTATCACATACACCCTTGTCTTAGTTATTAGAACACTATCACATACGCCCTTGTCTTAGTTATTAGAACACTATCACATACACCCTTGTCTTAGTTATTAGAACACTATCACATACACCCTTGTCTAGTTTAGAACACTATCACATACACCCTTGTCTTAGTTATTAGAACACTATCACATACACCCTTGTCTTAGTTATTAGAACACTATCACATACACCCTTGTCTTAGTTATTAGAACACTATCACATACACCCTTGTCTTAGTTATTAGAACACTATCACATACACCCTTGTCTTAGTTATTAGAACACTATCACATACACCCTTGTCTTAGTACACTATCACATACACCCTTGTCTTAGTTATTAGAACACTATCACATACACCCTTGTCTTAGTTATTAGAACACTATCACATACACCCTTGTCTTAGTTATTAGAACACTATCACATACACCCTTGTCTTAGTTATTAGAACACTATCACATACACCCTTGTCTTAGTTATTAGAACACTATCACATACACCCTTGTCTTAGTTATTAGAACACTATCACATACACCCTTGTCTTAGTTATTAGAACACTATCACATACACCCTTGTCTTAGTTATTAGAACACTATCACATACACCCTTGTCTTAGTTATTAGAACACTATCACATACACCCTTGTCTTAGTTATTAGAACACTATCACATACACCCTTGTCTTAGTTATTAGAACACTATCACATACGCCGTCTTCACTTGTCTTAGAACACTATCACATACACCCTTGTCTTAGTTATTAGAACACTATCACATACACCCTTGTCTTAGTTATTAGAACACTATCACATACACCCTTGTCTTAGTTATTAGAACACTATCACATACACCCTTGTCTTAGTTATTAGAACACTATCACATACACCCTTGTCTTAGTTATTAGAACACTATCACATACACCCTTGTCTTAGTTATTAGAACACTATCACATACACCCTTGTCTTAGTTATTAGAACACTATCACATACGCCCTTGTCTTAGTTATTAGAACACTATCACATACACCCTTGTCTTAGTTATTAGAACACTATCACATACACCCTTGTCTTAGTATTAGAACACTATCACATACACCCTTGTCTTAGTTATTAGAACACTATCACATACACCCCTTGTCGTTAGAACACTATCACATACACCCTTGTCTTAGTTATTAGAACACTATCACATACGCCCTTGTCTTAGTTATTAGAACACTATCACATACACCCTTGTCTTAGTTATTAGAACACTATCACATACACCCTTGTCTTAGAACACTATCACATACACCCTTGTCTTAGTTATTAGAACACTATCACATACACCCTTGTCTTAGAACACTATCACATACACCCTTGTCTTAGTTATTAGAACACTATCACATACACCCTTGTCTTAGTTATTAGAACACTATCACATACACCCTTGTCTTAGTTATTAGAACACTATCACATACGCCCTTGTCTTAGTTATTAGAACACTATCACATACACCCTTGTCTTAGTTATTAGAACACTATCACATACACCCTTGTCTAGTTATGAACACTATCACATACACCCTTGTCTTAGTTATTAGAACACTATCACATACACCCTTGTCTTAGTTATTAGAACACTATCACATACACCCTTGTCTTAGTTATTAGAACACTATCACATACACCCTTGTCGTTAGAACACTATCTCATACACCCTTGTCTTAGTTATTAGAACACTATCACATACACCCTTGTCTTAGTTATTAGAACACTATCTCATACACCCTTGTCTTAGTTATTAGAACACTATCACATACACCCTTGTCTTAGTTATTAGAACACTATCACATACACCCTTGTCTTAGTTATTAGAACACTATCACATACGCCCTTGTCTTAGTTATTAGAACACTATCACATACACCCTTGTCTTAGTTATTAGAACACTATCACATACACCCTTGTCTAGTTTAGAACACTATCACATACACCCTTGTCTTAGTTATTAGAACACAATCACATACACCCTTGTCGTTTAGAACACTATCACATACACCCTTGTCTTAGTTATTAGAACACTATCACATACGCCCTTGTCTTAGTTATTAGAACACTATCACATACACCCTTGTCTTAGTTATTAGAACACTATCACATACACCCTTGTCTTAGTTAGTAGAACACTATCACATACACCCTTGTCTTATTAGAACACTATCACATACACCCTTGTCTTAGTTATTAGAACACTATCACATACACCCTTGTCTTGTTATTAGAACACTATCACATACACCCTTGTCTTAGTTATTAGAACACTATCACATACACCCTTGTCTTAGTTATTAGAACACTATCACATACGCCCTTGTCTTAGTTATTAGAACACTATCACATACGCCCTTGTCTTAGTTATTAGAACACTATCACATACACCCTTGTCTTTAGAACACTATCACATACACCCTTGTCTTAGTTATTAGAACACTATCACATACGCCCTTGTCTTAGTTATTAGAACACTATCACATACACCCTTGTCTTAGTTATTAGAACACTATCACATACACCCTTGTCTTTGATTAGAACACTATCACATACACCCTTGTCTTAGTTATTAGAACACTATCACATACACCCTTGTCTTAGTTATTAGAACACTATCACATACACCCTTGTCTTAGTTATTAGAACACTATCACATACACCCTTGTCTTAGTTATTAGAACACTATCACATACACCCTTGTCTTAGTTATTAGAACACTATCACATACACCCTTGTCTTAGTTATTAGAACACTATCACATACACCCTTGTCTTAGAACACTATCACATACACCCTTGTCTTAGTTATTAGAACACTATCACATACACCCTTGTCAGTTATTAGAACACTATCACATACACCCTTGTCTTAGTTATTAGAACACTATCACATACACCCTTGTCTTAGTTATTAGAACACTATCACATACACCCTTGTCTTAGTTATTAGAACACTATCACATACGCCCTTGTCTTAGTTATTAGAACACTATCACATACACCCTTGTCTTACTTATTAGAACACTATCACATACACCCTTGTCTTTAGAACACTATCACATACACCCTTGTCTTAGTTATTAGAACACTATCACATACGCCCTTGTCTTAGTTATTAGAACACTATCACATACACCCTTGTCTTAGTTATTAGAACACTATCACATACACCCTTGTCTTAGTTATTAGAACACTATCACATACACCCTTGTCTTAGTTATTAGAACACTATCACATACACCCTTGTCTTAGTTATTAGAACACTATCACATACACCCTTGTCTGTTAGAACACTATCACATACACCCTTGTCTTAGTTATTAGAACACTATCACATACACCCTTGTCTTAGTTATTAGAACACTATCACATACACCCTTGTCTTAGTTATTAGAACACTATCACATACACCCTTGTCTTAGTTATTAGAACACTATCACATACGCCCTTGTCTTAGTTATTAGAACACTATCACATACACCCTTGTCTTAGTTATTAGAACACTATCACATACACCCTTGTCTTAGTTATTAGAACACTATCACATACACCCTTGTCTTAGTTATTAGAACACTATCACATACGCCCTTGTCTTAGTTATTAGAACACTATCACATACACCCTTGTCTTAGTTATTAGAACACTATCACATACACCCTTGTCTTAGATTAGAACACTATCACATACACCCTTGTCTTAGTATTAGAACACTATCACATACACCCTTGTCTTAGTTATTAGAACACTATCACATACACCCTTGTCTTAGTTATTAGAACACTATCACATACACCCTTGTCTTAGTTATTAGAACACTATCACATACACCCTTGTCTTAGTTATTAGAACACTATCACATACACCCTTGTCTTAGTTATTAGAACACTATCACATACACCCTTGTCTTAGTTATTAGAACACTATCACATACACCTTGTCTTAGTTATTAGAACACTATCACATACACCCTTGTCTTAGTTATTAGAACACTATCACATACACCCTTGTCTTTGTTATTAGAACACTATCACATACACCCTTGTCTTATTTATTAGAACACTATCACATACACCCTTGTCTTGTATTAGAACACTATCACATACACCCTTGTCTTAGTTATTAGAACACTATCACATACACCCTTGTCTTAGTTATTAGAACACTATCACATACACCCTTGTCTTAGTTATTAGAACACTATCACATACGCCCTTGTCTTAGTTATTAGAACACTATCACATACACCCTTGTCTTAGTTATTAGAACACTATCACATACACCCTTGTCTTAGTTATTAGAACACTATCACATACGCCCTTGTCTTAGTTATTAGAACACTATCACATACACCCTTGTCTTAGTTATTAGAACACTATCACATACACCTTGTCTTAGAACACTATCACATACACCCTTGTCTTAGTTATTAGAACACTATCACATACACCCTTGTCTTAGTTATTAGAACACTATCACATACACCCTTGTCTTAGTTATTAGAACACTATCACATACACCCTTGTCTTAGTTATTAGAACACTATCACATACACCCTTGTCTTAGTTATTAGAACACTATCACATACACCCTTGTCTTAGTTATTAGAACACTATCACATACACCCTTGTCTTAGTTATTAGAACACTATCACATACACCCTTGTCTTAGTTATTAGAACACTATCACATACACCCTTGTCTTAGTTATTAGAACACTATCACATACACCCTTGTCTTAGTTTAGAACACTATCACATACACCCTTGTCTTAGTTATTAGAACACTATCACATACACCCTTGTCTTAGATTAGAACACTATCACATACACCCTTGTCTTAGTTATTAGAACACTATCACATACACCCTTGTCTTAGTTATTAGAACACTATCACATACGCCCTTGTCTTAGTTATTAGAACACTATCACATACACCCTTGTCTTAGTTATTAGAACACTATCACATACACCCTTGTCTTAGTTTTAGAACACTATCACATACGCCTTTCTTAGTTATTAGAACACTAACACATACACCCTTGTCTTAGTTATTAGAACACTATCACATACACCCTTGTCTTAGTTATTAGAACACTATCACATACACCCTTGTCTTAGTTATTAGAACACTATCACATACACCCTTGTCTTAGTTATTAGAACACTATCACATACACCCTTGTCTTAGTTATTAGAACACTATCACATACACCCTTGTCTTAGTTATTAGAACACTATCACATACACCCTTGTCTTAGTTATTAGAACACTATCACATACGCCCTTGTCTTAGTTATTAGAACACTATCACATACACCCTTGTCTTAGTTATTAGAACACTATCACATACGCCCTTGTCTTAGTTATTAGAACACTATCACATACACCCTTGTCTTAGTTATTAGAACACTATCACATACACCCTTGTCTTAGTTTTTAGAACACTATCACATACACCCTTGTCTTAGAACACTATCACATACACCCTTGTCTTAGTTATTAGAACACTATCACATACACCCTTGTCTTAGTTATTAGAACACTATCACATACACCCTTGTCTAGTTATTAGAACACTATCACATACACCCTTGTCTTAGTAGAACACTATCACAACACCCTTGTCTTAGAACACTATCACATACACCCTTGTCTTAGTTATTAGAACACTATCACATACACCCTTGTCTTAGTTATTAGAACACTATCACATACACCCTTGTCTTAGTTATTAGAACACTATCACATACACCCTTGTCTTAGTTATTAGAACACTATCACATACACCCTTGTCTTAGTTATTAGAACACTATCACATACGCCCTTGTCTTAGTTATTAGAACACTATCACATACACCCTTGTCTTAGTTATTAGAACACTATCACATACACCCTTGTCTTTTAGAACACTATCACATACACCCTTGTCTTAGTTATTAGAACACTATCACATACACCCCTGTCTTAGCTTGTTTAGAACACTATCACATACACTCCCTTGTCTGTTTAGAACACTATCACATACACCTTGTCTTAGTTATTAGAACACTATCACATACACCCTTGTCTTAGTTAGAACACTATCACATACACCCTTGTCTTAGTTATTAGAACACTACCACATACACCCTTGTCTTAGTTATTAGAACACTATCACATACGCCCTTGTCTTAGTTATGAGAACACTATCACATACACCCTTGTCTTAGTTATTAGAACACTATCACATACACCCTTGTCTTAGTTATTAGAACACTATCACATACACCCTTGTCTTAGAACACTATCACATACACCCTTGTCTTAGTTATTAGAACACTATCACATACACCCCTTGTCTTAGAACACTATCACATACACCCTTGTCTTAGTTATTAGAACACTATCACATACACCCTTGTCTTAGTTATTAGAACACTATCACATACCCTTGTCTTAGAACACTATCACATACACCCTTGTCTTAGTTATTAGAACACTATCACATACACCCTTGTCTTAGAACACTATCACATACACCCTTGTCTTAGTTATTAGAACACTATCACATACACCCTTGTCTTAGTTATTAGAACACTATCACATACACCCTTGTCTTAGTTATTAGAACACTATCACATACACCCTTGTCTTAGTTATTAGAACACTATCACATACGCCCTTGTCTTAGTTATTAGAACACTATCACATACACCCTTGTCTTAGTTATTAGAACACTATCACATACACCTCTTGTATTAGAACACTATCGCATACACCCTTGTCTTCAGTTATTAGAACACTATCACATACGCCCTTGTCTTAGTTATTAGAACACTATCACATACACCCTTGTCTTAGTTATTAGAACACTATCACATACACCCTTGTCTTAGAACACTATCACATACACCCTTGTCTTAGTTATTAGAACACTATCACATACGACCTTGTCTTAGTTATTAGAACACTATCACATACACCCTTGTCTTAGTTATTAGAACACTACACATACACCCTTGTCTAGTTATTAGAACACTATCACATACACCCTTGTCTTAGTTATTAGAACACTATCACATACGCCCTTGTCTTAGTTATTAGAACACTATCACATACACCCTTGTCTTAGTTATTAGAACACTATCACATACACCCTTGTCTTAGTTTAGAACACTATCACATACACCCTTGTCTTAGTTATTAGAACACTATCACATACACCCTTGTCTTAGTAACACTATCACATACACCTTGTCTTAGTTATTAGAACACTATCACATACACCCTTGTCTTAGTTATTAGAACACTATCACATACGCCTTGTCTTAGTTATTAGAACACTATCACATACACCCTTGTCTTAGTTATTAGAACACTATCACATACACCCTTGTCTAGAACACTATCACATACACCCTTGTCTTAGTTATTAGAACACTATCACATACGCCCTTGTCTTAGTTATTAGAACACTATCACATACACCCTTGTCTTGTTATTAGAACACTATCACATACACCCTTGTCTTAGTTATTAGAACACTATCACATACACCCTTGTCTTAGTTATTAGAACACTATCACATACACCCTTGTCTTAGTTATTAGAACACTATCACATACACCCTTGTCTTAGTATTAGAACACTATCACATACGCCCTTGTCTTAGTTATGAGAACACTATCACATACACCCTTGTCTTAGTTATTAGAACACTATCACATACGCCCTTGTCTTAGTTATTAGAACACTATCACATACGCCCTTGTCTTAGTTATTAGAACACTATCACATACACCCTTGTCTTAGTTATTAGAACACTATCACGTACACCCTTGTCTTGTTAGAACACTATCACATACACCCTTGTCTTAGTTATTAGAACACTATCACATACAACCTTGTCTTAGTTATTAGAACACTATCACATACACCCCTTGTCTTAGTTATTAGAACACTATCACATACACCCTTGTCTTAGTTATTAGAACACTATCACATACGCCCTTGTCTTAGTTATTAGAACACTATCACATACACCCTTGTCTTAGTTATTAGAACACTATCACATACACCCTTGTCTTAGATTAGAACACTATCACATACACCCTTGTCTTAGTTATTAGAACACTATCACATACACCCTTGTCTTAGTAGAACACTATCACATACGCCTTGTCTTAGTTAGAACACTATCACATACACCCTTGTCTTAGTTATTAGAACACTATCACATACACCCTTGTCTTAGAACACTATCACATACACCCTTGTCTTAGTTATTAGAACACTATCACATACACCCTTGTCTTAGAACACTATCACATACACCCTTGTCTTAGTTATTAGAACACTATCACATACACCTTGTCTTGTTATTAGAACACTATCACATACACCCCTTGTCTTAGTTATAGAACACTATCACATACACCCTTGTCTTAGTTATTAGAACACTATCACATACACCCTTGTCTTAGTTATTAGAACACTATCACATACACCCTTGTCTTAGTTATTAGAACACTATCACATACACCCTTGTCTTAGTTTTAGAACACTACACTTTCACATAGTCTTGGTTATTAGAACACTATCACATACACCCTTGTCTTAGTTATTAGAATACTATCACATACGCCCTTGTCTTTAGAACACTATCTCATACACCCTTGTCTTAGTTATTAGAACACTATCACATACGCCCTTGTCTTAGTTATTAGAACACTATCACATACACCACTTGTCTTAGTTAGAACACTATCACATACACCCTTGTCTTAGTTATTAGAACACTATCACATACACCCTTGTCTTAGTTATTAGAACACTATCACATACGCCCTTGTCTTAGTTATTAGAACACTATCACATACACCCTTGTCTTAGTTATTAGAACACTATCACATACACCCTTGTCTTAGAACACTATCACATACACCCCTTGTCTTAGTTATTAGAACACTATATACCCTTGTCTTAGAACACTATCACATACACCCTTGTCTTAGTTATTAGAACACTATCACATACGCCCTTGTCTTAGTTATTAGAACACTATCACATACGCCCTTGTCTTAGTTATTAGAACACTATCACATACACCCTTGTCTTAGTTATTAGAACACTATCACATACACCCTTGTCTTAGAACACTATCACATACACCCTTGTCTTAGTTATTAGAACACTATCACATACGCCCTTGTCTTAGAACACTATCACATACACCCTTGTCTTAGTTATTAGAACACTATCACATACACCCTTGTCTTAGTTATTAGAACACTATAACATACACCCTTGTCTTAGTTATTAGAACACTATAATACGCCCTTGTCTTAGTTATTAGAACACTATCACATACACCCTTGTCTTAGTTATTAGAACACTATCACATACACCCTTGTCTTATTAGAACACTATCACATACACCCTTGTCTTAGTTATTAGAACACTATCACATACGCCCTTGTCTTAGTTATTAGAACACTATCACATACACCCTTGTCTTAGTTATTAGAACACTATCACATACACCTTGTCTTAGAACACTATCTCATACACCCTTGTCTTAGTTATTAGAACACTATCACATACACCCTTGTCTTAGTTATTAGAACACTATCACATACACCCTTGTCTTAGTTATTAGAACACTACCACATACACTTGTCTTAGTTATTAGAACACTATCACATACACCCTTGTCTTAGTTATTAGAACACTATCACATACGCCCTTGTCTTAGTTATTAGAACACTATCACATACACCCTTGTCTTAGTTATTAGAACACTATCACATACACCCTTGTCTTAGAACACTATCACATACACCCTTGTCTTAGTTATTAGAACACTATCACATACACCCTTGTCTTAGAACACTATCACATACACCCTTGTCTTAGTTATTAGAACACTATCACATACACCCTTGTCTTAGTTATTAGAACACTATGCATATCACATACACCCTTGTCTTAGTTATTAGAACACTATCACATACACCCTTGTCTTAGTTATTAGAACACTATCACATACACCCTTGTCTTAGATAATACACCCTTGTCTTAGTTATTAGAACACTATCACATACGCCCTTGTCTTAGTTATTAGAACACTATCACATACACCCTTGTCTTAGTTATTAGAACACTATCACATACACCCTTGTCTTAGAACACTATCACATACACCCTTGTCTTAGTTATTAGAACACTATCACATACACCCTTGTCTTAGTTATTAGAACACTATCACATACACCCTTGTCTTAGTTATTAGAACACTACACATACACCCTTGTCTTAGTTATTAGAACACTATCACATACACCCCTTGTCTTAGTTATTAGAACACTATCACATACGCCCTTGTCTTAGTTATTAGAACACTATCACATACACCCTTGTCTTAGTTATTAGAACACTATCACATACCTTGTCTTTAGTTATTAGAACACTATCACATACGCCCTTGTCTTAGTTATGAGAACACTATCACATACGCCCTTGTCTTAGTTATTAGAACAATCTCATACGACCCTTGTCTTAGTTATTAGAACACTATCACATACGCCCTTGTCTTAGTTATTAGAACACTATCACATACACCCTTGTCTTAGTTATTAGAACACTATCACATACGCCCTTGTCTTAGTTGAGAACACTATCATACACACCCTTGTCTTAGTTATTAGAACACTATCACATACACCCTTGTCTTAGTTATTAGAACACTATCACATACACCCTTGTCTTAGTTATTAGAACACTATCACATACGCCCTTGTCTTAGTTATTAGAACACTATCACATACACCCTTGTCTTAGTTATTAGAACACTATCACATACACCCTGTCTTGTCTTAGAACACTACCACATACACCCTTGTATTAGTTATTAGAACACTATCACATACACCCTTGTCTTAGTTATTAGAACACTATCACATACACCCTTGTCTTAGTTTTTAGAACACTATCACATACGCCCTTGTCTTAGTTATTAGAACACTATCACATACACCCTTGCCTTAGTTATTAGAACACTATCACATACACCCTTGTCTTAGAACACTATCACATACGCCCTTGTCTTAGTTATTAGAACAATGCACATACACCCTTGTCTTAGTTATTAGAACACTATCACATACACCCTTGTCTTAGTTATTAGAATACTATCACATACACCCTTGTCTTAGTTATTAGAACACTATCACATACACCCTTGTCTTAGTTATTAGAACACTATCACATACACCCCTTGTCTTAGTTATTAGAACACTACTCACATACACCCTTGTCTTAGAACACTATAACCCCCTTGTCTTAGTTATTAGAACACTATCACATACACCCTTGTCTTAGTTATTAGAACACTATCACATACACCCTTGCCTTAGTTATTAGAACACATCACATACTTGTCTTAGAACACTATCACATACACCGCTTAGTTAGTAGAACACTATCACATACACCCTTGTCTTAGTTATACAGAACACTATCACATAGCTGTTTAGTTATTAGAACACTACTCACATACACCTTGTCTTAGTTATTAGAACACTATCACATACACCCTGTTTAGAAACATACAACATGTCTAGTTATTAGGAACACTATCACATACACCCTTGTCTTGAAGTATTAGAACACTATCACATACAGCCTTGTCTTTTAGAACACTATCACATACACCCTTGTCTTAGTTATTAGAACACTATCACATACACCCTTGTCATTAGAACACTATCACATACACCCTTGTCTTAGTTATTAGAACACTATCACATACGCCCTTGTCTTAGTTATTAGAACACTATCACATACACCCTTGTCTTTAGAACACTATCACATACACCCTTGTCTTAGTTAGAACACTATCACATACACCCTAGAACATCACAACACCTTGTCTTGAGTTATTAGAACACTATCACATACACCCTTGTCTTAGTTAGAACACTATCACATACACCCTTGTCTTAGTTATTAGAACACTATCACATACACCCTTGTCTTAGTTATTAGAACACTATCACATACACCCCTTGTCTTAGTTATTAGAACACTATCACATACGCCCTTGTCTTAGTTATTAGAACACTATCACATACACCCTTGTCTTAGTTATTAGAACACTATCACATACACCCTTGTCTTAGAACACTATCACATACACCCTTGTCTTAGTTATTAGAACACTATCACATACGCCCTTGTCTTAGTTATTAGAACACTATCACATACACCCTTGTCTTAGTTATTAGAACACTATCACATACACCCTTGTCTTAGTTATTAGAACACTATCACATACGCCCTTGTCTTAGTTATTAGAACACTATCACATACACCCTTGTCTTAGTTATTAGAACACTATCACATACACCCTTGTCTTAGTTATTAGAACACTATCACATACACCCTTGTCTTAGTTATTAGAACACTATCACATACACCCTTGTCTTAGTTAGTAGAACACTATCACATACACTCTGTCTTAGTTATTAGAACACTATCACATACACCCTGTCTTAGTTATATAGAACACTATCACATACACCCTTGTCTTAGAACACTATCACATACACCCTTGTCTTAGTTATTAGAACACTATCACATACGCCCTTGTCTTAGTATTAGAACACTATCACATACACCCCTTGTCTTAGTTATTAGAACACTATCACATACACCCTTGCTTAGTCTTTAGAACACTATCACATACACCCTTGTCTTAGTTATTAGAACACTATCACATACACCCTTGTCTTAGTTATTAGAACACTATCACATACACCCTTGTCTTAGTTATTAGAACACTATCACATACACCCTTGTCTTAGTTATTAGAACACTATCACATACACCCTGTCTTAGTTATTAGAACACTATCACATACACCCTTGTCTTAGTTATTAGAACACTATCACATACACCCTTGTCTTATATTAGAACACTATCACATACACCCTTGTCTTAGTTATTAGAACACTATCACATACACCCTTGTCTTAGTTATTAGAACACTATCACATACACCCTTGTCTTAGTTATTAGAACACTATCACATACACCCTTGTCTTAGTTATTAGAACACTATCACATACCCTTAAGAACACTATCACATACACCCTTGTCTTAGTTATTAGAACACTATCACATACACCCTTGTCTTAGGAACACTATCACATACACCCTTGTCTTAGTTATTAGAACACTATCACATACACCCCCTTGTCTTAGTTATTAGAACACTACACATACACCCTTGTCCTTAGTTATTAGAACACTATCACATACACCTTGTCTTTTAGAACACTACATACACCCTTGTCTTAGTTATTAGAACACTATCAGCATACACCCTTGTCTTAGTATACACTATCACATACACCTTGTCTTAGTTATTAGAACACTATCACATACGCCCCTTGTATTAGTTATTAGAACACTATCACATACACCCTTGTCTTAGTTGCAGAACACTATCACATACACCCTTGTCTGTTAGAACACTATCACATACAACCCTTGTCTTAGAAGCATTAGAACACTATCACATACACCCTTGTCTTAGTTATTAGAACACTATCACATACACCTTGTCTTAGTCATTAGAATACTATCACAACACCCTTGTCTTAGTTATTAGAACACTATCACATACACCCTTGTCTTAGTTATTAGAACACTATCACATACACCTTGTCTTAGTTATTGGAACACTATCACATACACCCTTGTCTTAGTTATAGAACACTATCACATACACCTGTCTTAGTTATTAGAACACTATCACATACACCCTTGTCTTAGTTTTAGAACACTATCACATACGCCCTTGTCTTAGTTATTAGAACACTATCACATACACCCTTGTCTTAGTTATTAGAACACTAATACATACACCCTTGTCTATAGAACACTATCACATACACCCTTGTCTTAGTTATTAGAACACTATCACATACACCCTTGTCTTAGTTATTAGAACACTATCACATACACCCTTGTCTTAGTTATTAGAACACTAACATACACCCTTGTCTTAGTTATTAGAACACTATCACATACACCCTTGTCTTAGTTATTAGAACACTATCACATACACCCTTGTCTTAGTTATATAGAACACTATCACATACACCCTTGTCTTAGAAGAACACTATCACATACACCCTTGTCTTAGTTATTAGAACACTATCACATTTACCTTATATTTGTACATTTACTATTTCAGACGCTCTTATCATACATACACCTTGCGTTTAGAACACTATCACATACACCCTTGTCTTAGTTATTAGAACACTATCACATACGCCCTTGTCTTAGTTATTAGAACACTATCACATACACCCTTGTCTTAGTTATTAGAACACTATCACATACACCCTTGTCTTAGTTATTAGAACACTATCACATACACCCCTGTCTTAGTTATTAGAACACTATCACATACACCCTTGTCTTAGTTAGAACACTATCACATACACCCTTGTTTTGAGTTATTAGAACACTATCACATACACTTGTCTTAGTTATTAGAACACTATCACATACACCCTTGTCTTAGTTATTAGAACACTATCACATACACCCCTTGTCTTAGAACACTATCACATACACCCTTGTCTTGTTATTAGAACACTATCACATACACCCTTGTCTTTAGTTAGAACACTACCACATACACCCTTGTCTTAGTTATTAGAACACTATCACACCACCCTTGTCTTAGAACACTATCACATGCACCCTGTCTTAGTGAGAACACTATCACATACACCCTTGTCTTAGTTATTAGAACACTATCACATACACCCTTGTCTTTAGAACACTAAACACCTTGTCCAGCTACACATAGCCTTGTCTTAGTTATGAGAACACTATCACATACAGCCTTGTCTAGTGATTAGACACATTGAATACATATACCCTTGTCTTAGTTATTAGAACACTATCACATACCACCATGTCTTAGTTATTAGAACACTAGCAATACACGGCTTAAGAAGGGAACACAATCACATACACCGTTCAGTTATAGGAACACTACTACATACACCTTGTCTTAGAATAGACACTATCGCGGACCTTGTCTTAGTTATTAGAACACTAGCTTGTTTAGTTAACACTACCCACAGTTACACCATTTGTAGAGTCTTATATAGAGACCACTATCACATACCCTTGTCTTAGAACACACACATACACCCTTGTCTTAGTTATTAGAACACTATCACATACACCCTTGTCTTAGTATTAGAACACTATCACATACACCCTTGTCTTAGTTATTAGAACACTATCACATACACCCTTGTCTTAGTTATTAGAACACTATCACATACACCTTTGTCTTAGTAGACTATCACATACACCCGTCTTAGCATCCCTGTTTAGAACACTATCACATACACCCTTGTCTTAGTTATTAGAACACTATCACATACACCCCTTGTCTTAGAGAACACTATCACATACACCCTTGTCTTAGTTTTAGAACACTAACACATACACCTGTCTTAGAACACACACATACCCTTGTCTTAGTTATTAGAACACTATCTATCATACACCCTTGTCTTAGTTAGTTGACAGGAGACATACACCCTTGTGCACTATAATCTCTTTAGTTATTAGAACAATCAATCACCCTTGTCTAATGAGGAATAACTACATATACCCTCTGTTTTAGAACACTATCAGATACAATTTATCTTAGTTATTAAATAACAGAACACTATCACATACACTTGTGTCTTAGTTATTAGAACACTATCGACAATGCTTGTCTTAGGAACTATCAGATATCTCATTTATTAGAACACACACTTAATCTTTGGAAGTATTAGAGAACTATCACATACGCTTCCTTATCTAGAACACTACTCTACATACACCCTTGTCTATTAAAGTTGATATCACCTCAATACACCCTTGTCTTAGTTATTAGGAACACTATCACATACACCCTTGTCTTAGGATAGAAAACACATCACATACACCCTTGTCTTAAAGGAAACCATCCACATACACGCTTGTCTTGGTTATAGAGAACACTATCACATACCCTTGTCTTAGTATATTAGAACACATACAAAGCACAGATACGAGCACTCCATACACCTTTGTAAATATTAGATAACCGTTTAGTATTAGAACACTATCACATACACCCTTGTCTTAGTTACATAATGGAATACTGCAGAAATCAAGATAAAAGAAAATACATTTGAACACCCACATACACCCTTGTCTTAGTTATTAGAACACTATCACATACACCCTTGTCTTAGTTATTAGAACACTACCACATACGCCCTTGTCTTATTTATTAGAACACTATCACATACAGCCTTGTCTTAGTTATTAGAACACTATCACATACACCCTTGTCTTAGTTATTAGAACACTACCACATAATGATAACCCTATTTTAAGATTATCTCCTTGTTTTTATGCATTTGCTGACTGGATGTTCGATATAATGGTTTCATATCATATTATGATTTCAAGAATTGGTGGATAGTTATTCAGAATTAGCATTGTCTTACAATGAAAGCAGAGTGACAGGACCTTGAACTAGTTACCTCTTCCAAGATATGTTAGGAGGAGATGGTGTGAGGTCTGACTGCTTTGCTGTTACACCAAGACATCCGACGAACAGAAAAACTCATTTCTGTGACGACTTATTTTTGCACTATAGTGTCGGAAGACAGCAATAAAATAAAATAAAATAAAATAAAATAAAATGCTATTGGCCACATGCGCCGAATACAACAGGTGCAGACATTACAGTGAAATGCTTACTTACAGCCCTTAACCAACAGTGCATTTATTTTTAACAGAAAAGAAAACTCCTGAAGCTGAACAAGGTTTCTTTTCCAAGATGAAAGAGAAAGCCAAAGCTATAATCAGTAAGTCATTTGGTGATTTATAAGTAACACTTTGCATAGCTGTATTTCACAACTGATTTCATGTATTCTTTTCCATTAAACTGCATCACACTCTGTAGGTTATCTCTGTAGGTTATCTCTGTAGGTTATCTCTGTAGGTTATCTCTTTAGGTTATCCCTGTAGCCTACAGTTATATTGTGCTGTGAAGCCTAGGGTGGTTCATTCAGCTTATTCTATTGTTTTGTATTGTATTGTTTTTCATTCTATTGAGGTGTACTTTGCATGTTGTCGATCCAACTTTTTACGTCCTGCAATTTCATAACTTCTTCTTCTTTCAGACACATTTTTAATCTCAATCTCTGAGTTAGAACTCTATATCCCTGGATGACGAAATGACAGAGTTAGAGTAAAAAATACTTCAATTCATCATCTTCCGAAGGACATTCAGGACATCAAAATGAACCTTTACACATGTAGCTTCTACAGTAGTAACAATAAATCTCTTCTAAAAAAGTAGTTTGACTTCTGGTATCTTTCCTAGACAGAGAAGATCTCAAATTCCTTATATCTGTAGCCAGACGCTCTTCTCACTCTCAGCCACTAGAGGTCAGCAAAGTATTCACTTGAGCTTTACTGGCCCACCGTGGTTTATTGTTCAGCAAATAACACTGCTGGTACACATATTGAAACACAGAATATATCTATGGGGTTTTGCAAACTTACCAAATTATTAGGGACTTGAGCTGTGATACTCTTGAGTGGTATTTGTGTCTGAGAGAGCGTGATAGTGTGCATGTGTCTAACCCCCGGGTGTGTGTGTGTGTTTGTGTTTGTGTGTGTGTGTGTGTGTGTCAGAATTTCCATCAATCCTAGGTAGGTATATGGTTTCGTTCACATTGTCATTCCAGAACATTTTTCTTGTTTGTTTTGAGCTTATTGATAGTTGTATAGTGAGTCTGCCAGACAGAGTTTACATCACTGTGGCCTCTTCTGCTTTCATCTGAAGGAACTGAACCAACCACTGCTGAGTTAGGCTACATCCCTAATGGCACCATATTCCCTTTAGAGTGCACTACTTTTGACCAGGGCCCATATGGCACTGATTAGAAGTAGTGCACTACTGTATATAGGGATAGGGAATAGGGTGCCATTAGGGATGCACACTTACAGACTGCACATAGCAATGTTGGACAGCATGTTACTTTGGAATGCACCCCTTGTCTATGGGCAAGGCTGGCTGGGGTTTCCATTCATGTGACATGGAATTCCTGGCTGAAATTCACAACATAGATTCCCAAGTCATGTTGTTCTATGCTACCAGTTTATAGGTACATTGTCAGATTCTACCAGCTTACAGATACATGGTCAGACGATCATGTGATAGAAAATAGTAATACAGGAAAATAACCCCGTCCAAAACAAGTTGTTTGTTACACCTTTCAGCCATCACCAGGAACAAATAGTGGTTTTGTTCCTCTGTCTACACCAAACATATTGGATCCTTATTTTAATGACTTTGTATGAAATCACCCTGTTTTAATTCATCGTTATCTGGATGGTTGTAATATCAGTTATTCGTTCAACGGACAGATGTTCTATCAATCAGCAGGTCGTGTTGACGATAATATCTGAGTAATTGAATAGAAGAGTTGTAACAATATGCCTGCTGTCTAAACAGACACACAGTATGTTTACAATAGTCTTCAACCTGTGTAACAATATGCCTGCGGTCTAAACAGACATACAGTATGTTTACAATAGTCTTCAACCTGTGTAACAATATACCTGCGGTCTAAACAGACATACAGTATGTTTACAATAGTCTGCAACCTGTGTAACAATATGCCTGCTGTCTAAACAGACATACAGTATGTTTACAATAGTCTTCAACCTGTGTAACAATATGCCTGCTGTCTAAACAGACATACAGTATGTTTACAATAGTCTGCAACCTGTGTAACAATATACCTGCGGTCTAAACAGACATACAGTATGTTTACAATAGTCTGCAACCTGTGTAACAATATGCCTGCTGTCTAAACAGACATACAGTATGTTTACAATAGTCTGCAACCTGTGTAACAATATACCTGCTGTCTAAACAGACCACGGTATGTTTACAATAGTCTTCAACCTGTGTAACAATATACCTGCTGTCTAAACAGACATACAGTATGTTTACAATAGTCTTCAACCTGTGTAACAATATGCCTGCTGTCTAAACAGACACACAGTATCTTTACAATAGTCTGCAACCTGTGTAACAATATGTTCACCAAGTAAATGAAAGCATTACTAGCTAACAGTAGGCTATAGGTCTACATGCTTCCATCCATGGATGTCCTAGCCTACTTTATTGTCTATAAAATGTTGTGAAAAGGACCTATTGGTTGGGCACTTTCAGAATAAAATATACATTTTACATCATGACGTGATCAGAATGTAGGGGATCGGAGAAGTTCATGATCGTGCAAATCTCTAGTCTCTCTGTTTCTAATGCAATATTGGTAATCAGGCCTACTACTGTTGTGTCGTCTGCAAACTTGATGATTGAGTTGGAGGCGTGCGTGTCCACGCAGTCATGGGTGAACAGGGAGTACAGGAGGGGCTGAGCACGCACCCTTGTGGGGCCCCTGTGTTGAGGATCAGGGAAGTGCAGGTGTTGTTTCCTAACTTCACCACCTAGGGTCGGCCCGTCAGGAAGTCCAGGACCCAGTTGCACAGGGCGGTGTTCAGATCCAGGGCCTCAAGCTTGATGCTGAGCTATAGCCAATGAATAGCATTCTTACATAAGTATTCCTCTTGTCCAGATGGGTTAGGGCAGTGTGCAGTGCGATGGCGATTGCATCGTCTATGGATCTATTGGGGCGGTAAGCATATTGAAGTGGGTCTAGGGTGACAGGTAAGGTAGAGGATATGATCCTTGACTAGTCTCTCAAAGCACTTCATGATTACAGAAGTGAGTGCTACGGGGCGATAGTCATTTAGTTCAGTTACCTTTGCTTTCTTGGGTACAGGAACAATGGTGGACATCTTGAAGCATGTGGGGACAGCAGACTGGGATAGGGAGAGATTTAAGGCTGCATGGAGAATGTCACAGTGTTACTGATTTGGGGTTTCAAGACTGCGTGTGCATTTGCATTGCTGTGTTTATGAACTAATTTGGTATTCCAATTGCTGTATTTGAGATGTGAAGCATGCACCGCACATTTCTTTTGAATGCAAAATATATGGTTTTGATCAAATGTTTAGATTGGTTTTTAAATAACACAAATTCTACCTCTGTATTTAGAATAATATAGAATAAATATCATATTTTCAGCTGGAGCGTTAACATTTAGTGCTACCACTCGAGGGAGACATTCAGTGTTGCTACTGCCTGTCCGCGCTGCTTTTCTCAGTGTTGCCAATTTAGTGACTTTGTCGCTAGATTTATCAGGTTGGAGCAACCAAAAAACCGAATGACCACTACTGCACATGCTGCCACTGTTTTGAACAGATTAGATGATACTATTTAGAACCAGCAGCCAGCTCACGAACAAACGAGTGCACCAGGGAGAACGCAACAAGCATGTAGATGCAATAAGTGAAAACACATTATCTAACTGGGGATAGCTAGCTCATATAATGTCACTAAGCATGATGCACTAGCCAGTTGTGTTACTTTATATTTTATGTGTTACTTTTCATTTAATTTTTTTATTTAGTTTATTTAGTAAATATTTTCTTAACTCAATTTCTTGAACTGCATTGTTGGCTAAGGGCTTGTATAAGTAAGCATTTCACTGTAAGGTCTACACCTGTTGTATTCGGCGCATGTGACAAATACAATTTGATTTGATTTGATTTGAGTTAATTTCATTCTGAAATAACTTCATATTTCCGAGTTAGTCAGATATTATACTGAACAAAAATATAAATGCAACATGCAACAATTTCAAAGATTTTACGGAGTTACAGTTCAAAGAAAGAAATCAGTCAATTGAAATAAATTCATTAGGCTCTAATCTATGGATTTCATTTGACTAGGCAGGGGCGCAGCCATGGGTGGGCCTGGCTCCCAAGTGGGTGGGCCTATGTCCTCCCAGGCCCACCCATGGCTGGGGAGCAAGACTCAGCCAATCAGAATGAGTTTTTCCCCACAAAAGGGCTTTATTACAGACAAAAATACTCCTCAGTTTCATTAGCTGTCCAGGTGGCTGGTCTCAGATGATTCCGCAGGTGAAGAAGCCGTATTTGGAGGTCCTGGGCTGGCATGGTTACACATGGTCTGCGGTTGTGAGGCCGGTTGGACGTTCTGGCAAATTTTCTAAAACGACGTTGGAGGCGGTTTACAGGATTATATTTTTGTTCAGTATAGTTTAGAAATACTTGAAATTGGCAAGCTAGCAAGCTACCAGCTTGCTATAGTTAGCCAGCCGCCTATCAAAGGTAGATAACTGGTTAATTTGACCAAACTATTTCTCAACGTTTCAAAAAATTACTGTAGCTGGCTAATTAATTTGATCATGCTTTGTGATACGCCCGGTTTTATGCTATTTTAGTCCACACAACATTTTGCCCTGTCACCTAGCGACAGTAGAACCTGATGAACAACATGGAGGGAAACAATACACCACAGTCATGCTTTGTAGTCCTACCAGATCTGCCATGAGAATAATCTAGCTAGTGTATCCCTCTGTTCACCAACTCTTGTTGGATGTAGTTGTCTGGTTTATCAGGTCCCAGGCTCCCATGACTGGTATGATTGTTTATTTACAAGTTAATTACAATTAGCTTTTTGTTTTAACGCCATATGTACATGATAGAGCAGATCTAGTCTCATGTGCGGAAGTAAGCTGTCTGGCGCGAGAGACTCATTGGGAGGGAGACTAGAGCAGACCCAGAAGTTCTGACTGAATGGACATTTGAGCGCCCCAGGATGGCCCATTTACTTTGTGCTGTTGCAATCTATGCTATGAAATCCTACAATTTCATTGTGGCATTTCCCCCTCATAGCAAATAGCTAGCAAAACAATCGAAGCGATGTCACTCGGCCTATGTAGCCTCGGAGGAGGAGCTGCTGCTGTTAGTCACTGAGGGGCAGAGTAGTGAGTAACTGAACAGCTTGTTTTGAACAATATATTTTTGAAACAGGGAAATGTTCACATTTACCACGCTTTTATGAGCATTTAAAACATAATCCATGAATTGTATAATATATGTATATATTTTTTATTTTTTTATTTTGTATGTTTACAATCACAACTGGGGTTTTTGACCAATCACAAGTGGGGTGCCGCCCCTAACACCCTAATGGGCAGGCTGACAGTGCTCTAACCCCCAGCTAACCCCGCTTCCTCCCCCTCCTCACCCAACATGGACACGTCCGTCTCTAATCGCTGGTAACCAGGCTAGTCGTATGGACAGCTCCATCACAGTGAAGATGAACGGTTTCATCAGAGAGAGATCTCTCATGCATGAGCACGACGTCCTGTTTCCACCCAGGTAAGCATCATCCCTAGCAGCCCTGTCACTATTACACCTGCTGGAGGAGTTTTACTGGTGTTACTGCTGTCTGTCGGTCTGTCTGTCTGTCAGTTTCCCTTACAGTGAGGACTACACTAAACCAACCCAGTAAATGAACAATCACTGCTCTTCCTGGTGAGACCACATCCTCATGTCTCACACTGCCCAAGACATCATCCACATGTCTCACACTGCCCAAGACATCATCCACGTCTCACACTGCCCAAGACATCGTCCTCATGTCTCACACTGCCCAAGACATCATCCACATGTCTCACACTGCCCAAGACATCGTCCTCATGTCTCATAGTACCCAAGACATCATCCACATGTCTCACACTGCCCAAGACATCATCCACATGTCTCACACTGCCCAAGACATCATCCACATGTCTCACACTGCCCAAGACATCATCCACGTCTCACACTGCCCAAGACATCGTCCTCATGTCTCATAGTACCCAAGACATCATCCACATGTCTCACACTGCCCAAGACATCATCCACGTCTCACACTGCCCAAGACATCATCCACATGTCTCACACTGCCCAAGACATCATCCTCATGTCTCACACTGCCCAAGACATCATCCTCATGTCTCACAGTACCCAAGACATCATCCACAGAGTGAGTGCACTGGCAACACTGCATTTCACATTGCTATTGACTAGTGGGTTAATTCATTCATTAAGTATGGAAGCATGTAATACAGGCCTGTTGAACATGTATATGTTATTCCAAATGCATTGACACAGTCATAATGTAACAGATGTACCCCTGACTGAGTGTTATCCCCAGGTCGCCCTTTGCTCCAATAATTATACATAGGTTTTGAAAATGTTCCTTGGAATAAATCAATTAGGTTTCCCAATTTTCCATCGACATTAGTCTCCTGGCTCAATGGCTAAGTTGCATAAAGATATGCCTTGCATGATAAACGTCACTTAGCTCCATTGTATCTGCCTTAACACCTCCACACCTGTACCACAGTGCAATGCAGACCAGCAATGATTCAATAAGACTTCAACGAGACTTTGCAAGGTGCGTTGCACTGTGGCACAGGTGTGGAGGTGTCATGACAGACACAGTAAAGCTGAATGAATCATGCAAGCCACACCTTTATTGCAGCTCGGCCATTGCCCATGCATAGAAACCATTAAAATACCAGACTTCAGGGGTTTATTTTATAACAGTTAGACAATTTCACATTCATGAGTAAATACTGAAATCACACTTACTGTCTACAACACCTTTTTGCATCCCTTTCCCAACATTTCTGATTCAATGTCTGTGTTGCGTTGCAGACTCACCAGCTCAGCCTGATAGGTGGGTCCAACCTGGGAGTGTGCGAGGCGGGTGATTAGTAAATGTAAAATAAGAGAAAACATATCTGTCATTTATATTTGCTTGTTTGTTTGAACCTTTTAATAAATATGTATTAATTTTATAATACATTTCATATTGGGCTTTTTGTTGTACAGTGGGGAAAAAAAGTATTTAGTCAGCCACCAATTGTGCAAGTTCTCCCACTTAAAAAGATGAGAGAGGCCTGTAATTTTCATCATAGGTACACGTCAACTATGACAGACAAATTGAGGAAAAAAAATCCAGAAAATCACATTGTAGGATTTTTTATAAATTTATTTGCAAATTATGGTGGAAAATAAGTATTTGGTCACCTACAAACAAGCAAGATTTCTGGCTCTCACAGACCTAACTTTTTCTTTAAGAGGCTCCTCTGTCCTCCACTCGTTACCTGTATTAATGGCACCTGTTTGAACTTGTTATCAGTATAAAAGACACCTGTCCACAACCTCAAACAGTGACACTCCAAACTCCACTATGGCCAAGACCAAAGAGCTGTCAAAGGACACCAGAAACAAAATTGTAGACCTGCACCAGGCTGGGAAGACTGAATCTGCAATAGGTAAGCAGCTTGGTTTGAAGAAATCAACTGTGGGAGCAATTATTAGGAAATGGAAGACATACAAGACCACTGATAATCTCCCTCGATCTGGGGCTCCACGCAAGTTCTCACCCGTGTGGATCAAAATGATCACAAGAACGGTGAGCAAAATCCCAGAACCACACGGGGGGACCTAGTGAATGACCTGTAGAGAGCTGGGACCAAAGTAACAAAGCCTACCATCAGTAACACACTACGCCGCCAGGGACTCAAATCCTGCAGTGCCAGACGTGTCCCCCCTGCTTAAGCCAGTACATGTCCAGGCCCGTCTGAAGTTTGCTAGAGTGCATTTGGATGATCCAGAAGAGGATTGGGAGAATGTCATATGGTCAGATGAAACCAAAATATAACTTTTTGGTAAAAACTCAACTCGTCGTGTTTGGAGGACAAAGAATGCTGAGTTGCATCCAAAGAACACCATACCTACTGTGAAGCATGGGGGTGGAAACATCATGCTTTGGGGCTGTTTTTTCTGCAAAGGGACCAGGACGACTGATCCGTGTAAAGGAAAGAATGAATGGGGCCATGTATCATGAGATTTTGAGTGAAAACCTCCTTCCTTCAGCAAGGGCATTGAAGATGAAACGTGGCTGGGTCTTTCAGCATGACAATGATCCCAAACACACCGCCCGGGCAACGAAGGAGTGGCTTCGTAAGAAGCATTTCAAGGTCCTGGAGTGGCCTAGCCAGTCTCCAGATCTCAACCCCATAGAAAATCTTTGGAGGGAGTTGAAAGTCCGTGTTGCCCAGCGACAGCCCCAAAACATCTCTGCTCTAGAGGAGATCTGCATGGAGGAATGGGCCAAAATACCAGCAACAGTGTGTGAAAACCTTGTGAAGACTTACAGAAAATGTTTGACCTGTGTCATTGCCAACAAAGGGTATATAACAAAGTATTGAGAAACTTTTGTTATTGACCAAATACTTATTTTCCACCATAATTTGCAAATAAATTCATTAAAAATACTACAATGTGATTTTCTGGATTTTCTTTTCTCATTTTGTCTGTCATAGTTGACGTGTCCCTATGATGAAAATTACAGGCCTCTCTCATCTTTTTAAGTGGGAGAACTTGCACAATTGGTGGCTGACTAAATACTTTTTTTCCCCACTGTATGTTGTAAGTGTTGATATGCAATCTGCTAGAAGAGAACATATCTTGACTGGTGAGCTTCATCATCAGCACTTTAATCTATCTGGATAAGGGGCAGGGGTTAATCATAGAGATAGATAGAGGATTCTAGTGCCCAAAAGCCTGTTTTAGCACAGGCAGCGCCATTGAGGACTTTCACCATTTTTAAGTAGTCAACTGGGTGGGATTTCCTATGTGTTAAGGAAGGATCACATCATTCCATCCAGGTCATCAGGAGGGATCAGCCAATTAATTACACTCATGAGAAAACATTCCATAACTACAGCTGGCTGTAAATCACAAACCTTGGCTTTATACCTGTTCAGACAACACACTACAGGTGGCAGTATGCACCCTTTCAGGTCCTAGAGTAAACCCATGTTGGCATATCAAAACATAAAAATAAACAAAGTGTTTTTATTTGGGGTGATTCATTTTCAGTTTGGGATAGTTGAAATTGCACTTCTGGACAGTTCTGGGATGGGGATGAAAAATGTAGCTATATATTCACGCTCCAATGTATAAATGTTTTGAAAGTTTAAAACAAGTACAATTTCATGAATATTTCTTAAATATATTCCTATGTTGATGTATAACTACCAAACTATTGGTGATTAGATAATATCGTGTAAAAATAGTTGTATACCGAGTGATGCAATGCTAGGTTGGCTATTTCAGCCAGGCTGACGTTAGCTAGCTAAGTTAGCACCAAAGCTAGCACAGTATCAGGAACTTCCCCTTTTCCTTTTCAACTGCAGTTTCAGATGAGCAGCACTCAGTGAGTCAGTGGTCACCCTAGTCAATCAATCAATTTTATTTTATATAGCCCTTCTTACATCAGCTAATATCTCGAAGTGCTGTACAGAAACCCAGCCTAAAACCCCAAACAGCTAGTAATGCAGGTGTAGAAGCACGGTGGCTAGGAAAAACTCCCTAGAAAGGCGAAAACCTAGGAAGAAACCTAGAGAGGAACCAGGCTATGAGGGGTGGCCAGTCCTCTTCTGGCTGTGCTGGGTGAAGATTATAACAGAACCATGCCAAGATGTTCAAAAATGTTCATAAGTGACAAGCATGGTCAAATAATAATCAGGAATAAATCTCAGTTGGCTTTTCATAGCCGATCATTAAGAGTTGAAAACAGCAGGTCTGGGACAGGTAGGGGTTCCATAACCGCAGGCAGAACAGTTGAAACTGGAATAGCAGCAAGGCCAGGCGGACTGGGGACAGCAAGGAGTCACCACGGCCGGTAGTCCCGGCGTATGGTCCTAGGGCTCAGGTCTCTCAGTTGGCTTTTCATAGCCGATCATTAAGAGTTGAAAACAGCAGGTCTGGGACAGGTAGGGGTTTCGTAACCGCAGGCAGAACAGTTGAAACTGGAATAGCAGCAAGGCCAGGCGGACTGGGGACAGCAAGGTGTCATCATGCCCGGTAGTCCTGACGTATGGTCCTAGGGCTCAGGTTCTCAGAGAGAAAGAGAGAACGAGAGAATTAGAGAGAGCATACTTAAATTCACACAGGACACTGGATAAGACAGGAGAAGTACTCCAGGTATAACCAACTAACCCCAGCCCCCGACACACAAACTACTGCAGCATAAATACTGGAGGCTGAGACAGGAGCGGTCCGGAGACACTGTGGCCCCATCCGAAGAAACCCCGGACAGGGCCAAACAGGAAGGATATAACCCCACCCACTCTGCCAAAGCACAGCCCCGCACCACTAGAGGGATATCCTCAACCACCAACTTACAATCCTGAGACAAGGCCGAGTATAGCCCACAGAGGTCTCCACCACAGCACAAACCAAGGGGGGCGCCAACCCAGACAGGAAGATCACGTCAGTAACTCAACCCACTCAAGTGACGCACCCCTCCCAGGGACGGCATGAAAGAGCACCAGCAAGCCAGTGACTCAGCCCCTGCAACAGGGTTAGAGGCAGAGAACCCCAGTGGAGAGGGGAACCGGCCCGGCAGAGACAGCAAGGGCTGTTCGTTGCTCCAGAGCCTTTCCGTTCACCTTCACACTCCTGGGCCAGACTACACTCAATCATATGACCTACTGAAGAGATAAGTCTTCAGTAAAGACTTAAAGGTTGAGACCGAGTCTGCGTCTCTCACATGGGTAGGCAGACTGTTCCATAAAAATGGAGATCTATAGGAGAAAGCCCTGCCTCCCGCTGTTTGCTTAGAAATTCTAGGGACAATTAGGAGGCCTGCGTCTTGTGACCGTAGCGTACGTATTGGTATGTACGGCAGGACCAACTCGGAAAGATAGGTAGGAGCAAGCCCATGTAACGCTTTATAGGTTAACAGTAAAACCTTGAAATCAGCCCTTGCCTTAACAGGAAGCCAGTGTAGGGAAGCTAGCACTGGAGTAATATGATCAAATTTCTTGGTTCTAGTCAGGATTCTAGCAGCCGTATTTAGCACTAACTGAAGTTTATTTAGTGCTTTATCCGGTAGCCGGAAAATAGAGCATTGCAGTAGTCTAACCTAGAAGTAACAAATGCATGGATTAATTTTTTCTGCATCATTTTGGACAGAAAATTTCTGATTTTTGCAATGTTACGTAGATGGAAAAAAGCTGTCCTTGAAACAGTCTTGATATGTTCGTCAAAAGAGAGATCAGGGTCAAGAGTAATCGCCGAGGTCCTTCACAGTTTTATTTGAGACGACTTTACAACCATCAAGATGAATTGTCAGATTTAACAGAAGATCTCTTTGTTTCTTGGGACCTAGAACAAGCATCTCTGTTTTGTCCGAGTTTAAAAGTAAAAAGTTTTCAGCCATCCACTTCCTTATGTCTGAAACACAGGCTTCTAGCGGGCAATTTTGGGGCTTCACCATGTTTCATTGAAATGTACAGCTGTGTGTCATCCACATAGCAGTGAAAGTTAACATTATGTTTTCGAATAACATCCCCAAGAGGTAAAATATATAGTGAAAACAATAGTGGTCCTAAAACGGAACCTTGAGGAACACCGAAATGTACAGTTGATTTGTCGGAGGACAGACCATTCACAGAGACAAACTGATATCTTTCCGACAGGTAAGATCTAAACCAGGCCAGAACTTGTCCGTGTAGACCAATTTGGGTTTCCAGTCTCTCCAAAAGAATGTGGTGATCGATGGTGTCAAAGGCAGCACTAAGGTCTAGTAGCACGAGGACAGATGCAGAGCCTCGGGTCTGACGCCATTAAAGGTCATTTACCACCTTCACAAGTGCAGTCTCAGTGCTATGATGGGGTCTAAAACCAGACTGAAGCATTTCGTATACATTGTTTGTCTTCAGAAAGGCAGTGAGTTGCTGCGCAACAGCTTTTTCTAAAATTTTTGAGAGGAATGGAAGATTCGATATGGGCCGATAGTTTTTTATATTTTTCGGGTCAGGTTTGGCTTTTTCAAGAAGGCTTTATCACTGCCACTTTTAGTGAGTTTGGTACACATCCGGTGGATAGAGAGCTGTTTATTATGTTCAACATAGGAGGGCCAAGCACAGGGAAGCAGCTCCTTCAGCAGTTTAGTAGGAATAGGATCCAGTATGCAGCTTGAAGGTTTAGAGGCCATGATTATTTTCATCATTGTGTCAAGAGATATAGTACTAAAACACTTAAGTGTCTCTCCCGATCCCAGGCCCTCGCGAAATGTAGTGCAGATCCAGGACAGCTAAGCCCTGGAGGAATACGCAGATTCAAAGAGGAGTCCGTAATTTGCTTTCTAATGGTCATGATCTTTTCCTCAAAGAAGTTCATGAATTTATTACTGCTGAAGTGAAAGCCATCCTCTCTTGGGGAATGCTGCTTTTTAGTTAGCTTTGCAACAGTATCAAAAAGAAATTTTGGATTATTCTTATTTTCCTCGATTAAGTTGGAAAAGTAGGATGATCGAGCAGCAGTGAGGGCTCTTCGGTACTGCACGGTACTGTCTTTCCAAGCTAGTCGGAAGACTTCCAGTTTGGTGTGGCGCCATTTCCGTTCCAATTTCCTGGAAGCTTGCTTCAAAGCTCGGGTATTTTCTGTATACCAGGGAGCTAGTTTCTTATGACAAATGTTTTTCGTTTTTAGGGTGCAACTGCATCTAGGGTATTGCGCAAGGTTAAATTGAGTTCCTCAGTTAAGTGGTTAACTGATTTTTGTCCTCTGACGTCCTTGGGTAGGCAGAAGGAGTCTGGAAGGGCATCAAGGAATTTTTGTGTTGTCTGAGAATTTATAGCACGACTTTTGATGCTCCTTGGTTGGGGTCTGAGCAGATTATTTGTTGCGATTGCAAACGTAATAAAATGGTGGTCCGATAGTCCAGGATTTTGTGGAAAAACATTAAGATCTACAACATTTATTCCATGGGACAAAACTAGGTCCAGAGTATGACTGTGGCAGTGAGTAGGTCCAGAGACATGTTGGACAAAACCCACTGAGTCGATGATGGCTCGAAAGACTTTTGGAGTGGGTCTGTGGACTTCTCCATGTGAATATTAAAATCACCAAAAATTAGAATATGATCTGCTATGACTACAAGGTCTGATAGGAATTCAGGAAACTCAGAGAGGAACGCTGTATATGGCCCAGGAGGCCTGTAAACAGTAGCTATAAAAAGTGATTGAGTAGGCTGCATAGATTTCATGACTAGAAGCTCAAAAGATGAAAACGCCATTTTTTTTTGTAAATTGAAATTTGCTATCGTAAATGTTAGCAACACCTCCGCCTTTGCGGGATGCACGGGGAATATGGTCACTAGTGTAACCAGGAGGTGAGGCCTCATTTAACACAGCAAATTCATCAGGCTTAAGCCATGTTTCAGTCAGGCCAATCACATCAAGATTATGATCAGTGATTAGTTCATTGACTATGACTGCCTTTGAAGTGAGGGATCTAACATTAAGTAACCCTATTTTGAGATGTGAGGTATCACGATCTCTTTCAATAATGGCAGGAATGGAGGAGGTCTTTATCCTAATAAGATTGCTAGGGTGAACACCGCCATGTTTAGTTTTGCCCAACCTAGGTCGAGGCACAGACACAGTCTCAATGGGTATGGCTGAGCTGACTACACTGACTATGCTATTGGCAGACTCCACTAAGCTGGCAGGTTGGCTAACAGCCTGCTGCCTGGCCTGCACCCTATTTCACTGTGGGGCTAGAGGAGTTAGAGCCCTATCTATGTTGGTAGATAAGAGGAGAGCACCCCTCCAGCTAGGATGGAGTCCGTCACTCCTCAGCAGGTCAGGCTTGGTCCTGT
Organism: Coregonus clupeaformis; assembly: GCF_020615455.1. Classification (NCBI taxonomy): domain Eukaryota; kingdom Metazoa; phylum Chordata; class Actinopteri; order Salmoniformes; family Salmonidae; genus Coregonus; species Coregonus clupeaformis. The sequence goes on along the minus strand of NC_059212.1, from coordinate 7,737,697 downwards.
TTGTGGGTGAGTCCCAGAAAGAGGGCCAATTATCCACAAATGTTATCTTTTTGGAGGGGCAGAAAACAGTTTTCAACCAGCGATTGAGTGCTGAGACTCTGCTGTAGAGCTCGTCACTTCCCCTAACTGGGAGGGGGCCAGAGACAATTACTCGATGCCGACACATCTTTCTAGCTGATTTACACGCTGAAGCTATGTTGCACTTGGTGACCTCTGACTGTTTCATCCTAACATCGTTGGTGCCGACGTGGATAACAATATCTCTATACTCTCTACACTCGCCAGTTTTAGCTTTAGCCAGCACCATCTTTAGATTAGCCTTAACGTCGGTAGCCCTGCCCCCTGGTAAACAGTGTATGATCGCTGGGTGATTCGTTTTAAGTCTAATACTGCGGGTAATGGAGTCGCCAATGACTAGGGTTTTCAATTTGTCAGAGCTAATGGTGGAGCCTTCGGCGTCTCAGACCCCGTAACGGGAGGAGTAGAGACAAGAGAAGACTCAGACTCAGACTCCGACTGCGCTACATAATGGGGAAAACCGGTTGAAGGTTTCTGTCGGCTGAATGAGCGACACCGGTTGAGCATTCCAACAGTATTTCCCTCCAGAAGCCATGAGAAAGTTGTCCGGCTCGCGGGGACTGTGCGGGGGGATTTATACTAACGTTACTGTCTGTACTTACTGGTGGCACAGACGCTGTTTCTTCCTTTCCTACACTGAAATTACCCTTGCCTAACGATACGTCTGAAGCTGGGCTTGTAGCACAGCTATTCTCCGCCGTAAGGCGATCGTTCTCCTGTATATTATGAGTACAGCGACTGCAATTAGAAGACATCATGTTAATGTTACTACTTAGCTTCGGCTGTTGAAGATGTTGACGAACCATGTCCAGATAAAGCGTCCGGAGTGAAAAAGTTGAATAAGGGAAAAAAGTTGCGATGGAAAAAAGGAAAATAAAGTAAAGTTGGCAGCTAAAACGCACAGGAAAATGACTCTTCTGTCTCGGGATAAAACGTCCGGGGTGAAAAAGTTTAACGAAAAAAGATGAGTGAGGACAAAACTAAAAAGTTGGTAAATTTGTTGAACACAGAGATTGATTAAACGTTTATTAAAAGTAAAACGTGAATAGTTTGGCAGGTAGCCAAGTAGCAACAAACAGCACAGCAGCACGGAGACAATGCGGAAGCGTAGCTAGTGCCCTTAATGGAGGTGCCAAAGTGCAGAGCATAATATTTTTTTTCAAATGAATGAATGGCTACATAGCTACCTAACTATACTGTACAATTCATAATAGACTGGTACTATGTAGTCAGCTAGCTAACTATACCTATTTCCAGACAGTAAATACATAATTTAGCTAATAAAAGCAGAATCTAATTCATGTTATCAAGCTAACCCCATCATTGTTAAGGCCAGCCATTTTTTTGTAATATTATAAAGGTATTTTGGTCATATGATTATGGCAGGGTTCAAAGACAGGCATTAGAGAGAGAGTGAGAGAGAGCACCACCCATGTTGAGGCAGGGAGAGGACGAACAGGTCATCAGGTGAGAATTTGAGTTATAAGGCGCTATCAGTTCAACTCTTCATCTTTGCTGACTGTTACCCAAGTGCTATAAAAACACTTGTTGCCTGCATTCTGATTTCATATGGTTGTCATGGAGATTGAAGACGTGGCTGCGCTCAACAATAATACAAAGCAGATTGCACTATGTTACCGTCTGTCATATCCACCAGGAGAAGCTGGATACCATAGACAAGAAAACAACATGCCTGAATTGCATTGTATTGGCAGTGACAGGAATTTGGTGCATTTAAGTGAATTGAGACGGAAGATCTGCCCCCTCTCTGTACCACTTGCCGTGGAAATTACAACTAAGGACCCCAATGTCAAGCTTAAATGAATCTATGTTTATTCACCCCAGCGGAGAGATTAAAGACAAACAGCACTTCATGTGGAGTTTAGTCAGAAGCTCTGATGAGGTATTTCCCCCTCAGCATATTTATACTATCGCTACGGGTTACACAAAGATAGCCAAGTGCATTCTTTACATCATTTAGCAGACACTCTTATCCAGAGCAACTTACAGGAGCAATTAGGGTTAAGTGCCTTGCTAAAGGGCACATCGACAGATTTTTCACCTAGTAGGCTAGGGGATTAGAACCAGTGACCTTTCAGTTACTGGCACAACGCTCTTAACCACTAAGCTACCTGCCGCCCCAGCAAAGCGTTTGCTCCCAGAGACCAGCTGCAGAGGAGGAGAACACCTGGCAACCACAGTCTGGTCGTTCAGCCAATATTTCCACTCCCGCTGAGCCGACCTTTTGAGAGCAAACCTCAGACACCCTGTCTGTCTACAACAGGCGCATTTCTAAGTACGCAACAGGTCAAACATGTAGAATAAGTGTAAGACACTGAAAAAGCAGAAAGAGACACAGTAGATTTCCACTACACACTATATGCCCACCTTTGTATAAGGTTGCAACTGGTTATTAACTGTTATTGAATGTGATGCCATACTGATTGGTTTATTTTGAAGTCTATTGCTTGAGGATGATGCCATACCGATTGGTTTATTTTAAAGTCTATTGCTTGAGCATGATGCCATACCGATTGGTTTATTTTAAAGTCTATTGCTTGAGCATGATGCCATACTGATTGGTTTATTTTAAAGTCTATTGCTTGAGCATGATGCCATACTGATTGGTTTATTTTAAAGTCTATTGCTTGAGCATGATGCCATACCGATTGGTTTATTTTAAAGTCTATTGCTTGAGCATGATGCCATACTGATTGGTTTATTTTAAAGTCTATTGCTTGAGCATGATGCCATACTGATTGGTTTATTTTGAAGTCTATTGCTTGAGCATGATGCCATACCGATTGGTTTATTTTGAAGTCTATTGCTTGAGCATGATGCCATACCGATTGGTTTATTTTAAAGTCTATTGCTTGAGCATGATGCCATACTGATTGGTTTATTTTGAAGTCTATTGCTTGAGGATGATGCCATACCGATTGGTTTATTTTGAAGTCTATTGCTTGAGCATGATGCCATACCGATTGGTTTATTTTAAAGTCTATTGCTTGAGCATGATGCCATACTGATTGGTTTATTTTGAAGTCCATTGCTTGATCCAAATTGAAGGGTTATAGTTTGACTATCATTTAATTATTTTAAGAATGAATACTGCAATTAAATTGTGTAACCAAGTAAGATGTTTCTGGACTCAGATTTCCTCGACTAGGTACTGCATTCAATACATACTCAACTAGTACATGTATGAAAATAAATATATCTCAAAACCTTACCAATTCCAAACTGCTTTGTAGTTGTGTGGGAGTCAGTGCACCTCATGCACAGTGTTGCGAAATAACTTCCATCCCATCCCACCCAGCAACCCCAAAACCCCATGTTGGATAAATAGAGAGAAAAGCAACAGTCACTGTGTTCTAGAACCCTCAACTGTCAAGCCATTGGTCTAAGCCATCCAACCAGTTTCCTGGACATCCTGTTGTGGTTTGTCAGAGACAAAGGAAGTGTATTGCCGGAGGTATTTATATTGTATTTAACGCTGAGATTAGTCATACATTACTTCCTTTGATGATGCTTGATTTCACGTTGTTCTTTTTTAATCCTGAAATTCATTAGTGCCTGTGAGCACAGAGTAGAGGAAAGAACTCATACACACTTACTGTAAATGCAGGTTTGTACGTTTATTTTGATTTAGAGTATTAAAGTCACAAAAATATCAGTTCAGTGCATGTCATACTCTTTTTATTTTAACTCCCAATTTCGTGGTACCCAATTGGTAGTTACAGTCTTGTCCCATCGCTGCAACTCCCGTACGGACACGGGAGAGGCGAAGGTCGAGAGCCATGCGTCCTCCGAAACACAACCCAACCGAGACGCTTAACCCGGAAGCCAGAGTGTCGGAGGAAACACCATACACCTGGCGACCGTGTCAGCGTGCACTGCGCCCGGCCCACCACAGGATTCACTAGTGCGCGATGGGACAAGAACATCCCTGCCGGCCAAACCTAACCTGGACGACGCCATGGGTCTCCCGGTCGCGGCCGGCTGCGACAGAGCCTGGACTCAAACCAGGATCGCTAGTGGCACAGCTAGCACTGCAATGCAGTGCCTTAGACCACTGCGCCACTCAGGAGGCGTCATGTCATACTCTATGAGATAAAAAGCAACAACAATAAATCAATAATCATGATCAAATAAATATTACTAAATACATTTCATAACAACTATAAAGAATGTAAAAGTAAAGTTTGTGTCAGTAAATGAGTTCAGAAATACAATCTCTGATCTTGGCAACAAAGTCACCTTTGTCATAGTTGATGTTTTAGAGTGTGAATGCCTACAAACTCTACAGAGTGAATAAATAGGATAATATTTGATGGCCATCAGTATGGTAAAGATCTACTATTGAGACACACTCTTCTTCTGCTTCTTCTGCTTCTCCTGCTTCCCCCTCTTGTTTCCCTTGTTGCTGCTTCTGAAAAATCACAACATATTGTAAAACATGTTTTTCTGCAATGTCTTCTTTGAAATTAAATTCATGAATTGATAAACAATGGCATATTTTCAATTTATGAAATGGAATTTCGATCCACTTCCTGAATGTACTGAATGGAAAACCCAATTGAACTTCACCCTGGTAGATGTAGCATGATAAAACAGTAGACTAGAGCAGGGGTTTTAAACCCTCTCCTCGGAGACCCCCAGCCATTTCACAATTTTGTTGTAGCCCTGAACTAGCTCAACTGATTCAGTAGTATTCAAGGGCTTGATGATTAGTTGACGAATTGAATAGTTCAAATACATGGAACGGCTGGGGCTCCTTGATGAGAGGTTCTCCTGAATACAGTATAGAGTGTGGTACTGACCTGTACTCTGTCCAGTCGCTCCAGTGGGTGTCACAGAGGGCATCCTGGGCCCTGACACACACCGTCACCTTGGCCTTTACTGACCACTGGCTGCTTTCTGCGCTGTGGACCTGGAGGAACACAGGGGTTGAATTCATTAAGCACCAAATGGAAGAAAATGGCCTGACGCAGAGAGGGACTACATGAACTTGTCCAATAAGAAATGCTCCTTTTCGTTGCAAAATGTTTTGCTACTGTGTGCTCGAATGAATATAACCAGGGACCAGAGTGAACCCGTCGATTAGTTCAAGAGTATACGACTGTTAGTACAGGGTCTGGATCTCTTGGTGTAATGGCCCTCATCAAGCTTTGGAGACAAGGGCTAGTAGTACGTACAGTATATAGACAGTGATCCTCACCTTGGACTCTGTGCAGGGAGAATCACACGTGCACCCGTTCTTGCGCTCTCTGCCTTCGATCTCTTTGACCTGGAAGGAGAGGGGGAAGTAGGAGATGGGTCTGTTCCAGGAGACAGGATAGCTCCACTCTATAGTACTGCTGTTAACCTCCTTAATGGATACCTTGTCTGGCTTCACTGGAGAGAGGGAGAGAGGGAGAGAGAGAGAGAGCGTGTGAGAGAGAGAGAGAGAGGGTGAGTGAAGGAGAGGGAGAGAGGTGGGAGAGAGAATATTACCATAACTTCTACCAGCACTCTGCACAATCAAACTAACTTTCAGTAGCACTTAAACCAACAAACACTCAGCATATAATCCTCTGCTAGGTCTACGTATACAGTGGGGGAAAAAAGTATTTAGTCAGCCACCAATTGTGCAAGTTCTCCCACTTAAAAAGATGAGAGAAGCCTGTAATTTTCATCATAGGTACACGTCAACTATGACAGACAAATTGAGAAAAAAAAATCCTGAAAATCACATTGTAGGATTTTTTATGAATATATTTGCAAATTATGGTGGAAAATAAGTATTTGGTCACCTACAAAGAAGCAAGATTTCTGGCTCTCACAGACCTGTAACTTCTTCTTTAAGAGGCTCCTCTGTCCTCCACTCGTTACCTGTATTAATGGCACCTGTTTGAACTTGTTATCAGTATAAAAGACACCTGTCCACAACCTCAAACAGTCACACTCCAAACTCCACTATGGCCAAGACCAAAGAGCTGTCAAAGGACACCAGAAACAAAATTGTAGACCTGCACAAGGCTGGGAAGACTGAATCTGCAATAGGTAAGCAGCTTGGTTTGAAGAAATCAACTGTGGGAGCAATTATTAGGAAATGGAAGACATACAAGACCACTGATAATCTCCCTCGATCTGGGGCTCCATGCAAGATCTCACCCCGTGGGGTCAAAATGATCACAAGAACGGTGAGCAAAAATCCCAGAACCACACGGGGGACCTAGTGAATGACCTGCAGAGAGCTGGGACCAAAGTAACAAAGCCTACCATCAGTAACACACTACGCCGCCAGGGACTCAAATCCTGCAGTGCTAGACGTGTCCCCCTGCTTAAGCCAGTACATGTCCAGGCCCGTCTGAAGTTTGCTAGAGTGCATCCAGAAGAGGATTGGGAAAATGTCATATGGTCAGATGAAACCAAAATATAACTTTTTGGTAAAAACTCAACTCGTCGTGTTTGGAGGACAAAAAATGCTGAGTTGCATCCAAAGAACACCATATCTACTGTGAAGCATGGGGGTGAAAACATCATGCTTTGGGGCTGTTTTTCTGCAAAGGGACCAGGACGACTGATCCGTGTAAAGGAAAGAATGAATGGGGCCATGTATCGTGAGATTTTGAGTGAAAACCTCCTTCCATCAGCAAGGGCATTGAAGATGAAACGTGGCTGGGTCTTTCAGCATGACAATGATCCCAAACACACCGCCCGGGCAACGAAGGAGTGGCTTCGTAAGAAGCATTTCAAGGTCCTGGAGTGGCCTAGCCAGTCTCCAGATCTCAACCCCATAGAAAATCTTTGGAGGGGAGTTGAAAGTCCGTGTTGCCCAGCGACAGCCCCAAAACATCACTGCTCTAGAGGAGATCTGCATGGAGGAATGGGCCAAAATACCAGCAACAGTGTGTGAAAACCTTGTGAAGACTTACAGAAAACGTTTGACCTGTGTCATTGCCAACAAAGGGTATATAACAAAGTATTGAGAAACTTTTGTTATTGACCAAATACTTATTTTCCACCATAATTTGCAAATAAATTCATTAAAAATCCTACAATGTGATTTTCTGGTTTTTCTTTTCTCATTTTGTCTGTCATAGTTGACGTGTATCTATGATGAAAATTACAGGCCTCTCTCATCTTTTTAAGTGGGAGAACTTGCACAATTGGTGGCTGACTAAATACTTTTTTTCCCCACTGTATGTGCAAGATATTTGTATACTGAACAAAAATATAAACGCAACATGCAACAATTTCAAAGATTTTACTGAGTTACAGTTTATATAAGGAAATCAGTCAATTGCAATACATTCATTAGGGCCTAATCTATGGATTTCACATGACTGGGCAGGGGTGCAGCCATGGCTGGGCCTGGGAGGGCATAGGCCCACCCACTTGGCAGCCAGGCCCTTCCACTGGGGAGCCAGGCCCAGCCAATCAGAATGAGTTTTTTCCCCACTATAGGCTTCATTACAGACAGAAATACTCCTCAGCACCCACCCACCTGATGTGGAGGTCCTGGGCTGGCATGGTTACAAGTGGTCTGCGGTTGTGAGGCCGGCATCCAGGTGGATGGATTATCTTGGCAAAGGAGAAATGATCACCAATAGGGATGTGAACAAATTTGTGCACAAAATTTGAGAGAAATACGATTTTTGTGCGCCTGGAAAATGAACATGTTGCGTTTATATTTTTGTTCAGTGTACAGTGCTATGAAAAAGTATTTGCCCCCTTTCTAATTTTCTCTACTTTTGCATATTTGTGATACTGAATGTTATCAGATTTTCAACCAAAACCTAATATTAGATAAAGGGAACATAAGTGAACAAATAACACAACAATTACATATTTATTTCATCAACAAAGTTATGCAACACCCAATTCCCCTGTGTGAAAAAGTAATTGCCCCCTTACACTCAATAACTGGTTGTGCCACCTTTAGCTGCAATGACTCCAACCAAATGCTTCCTGTAGTTGTTGATCAGTCTCTCACGTCGCTGTAAAGGAATTTTGGCCCACTCTTCCATGCAGAACTGCTTTAACTCAGTGACATGTGGGTTTTCAAGCATGAACTGCTTGTTTCAAGTCCTGCCACAACATCTCAATTGGGATTAGGTCATGTAGACTTGATTGTGTGTTTTGGATCATTGTCTTGCTGCATGACCCAGCTGCGCTTCAGCTTCAGCTCACAGACGGATGGTCTGACATTCTCCTGTGGAATTCTCTGATACAGAGCAGAATTAATGGTTCCTTCTATTAAGGCAAGTCGTCCAGGTCCTGAGGCAGCAAAGCATCCCCAAACCATCACACCACCACCACCATGCTTGACCTTTGGTATGATGTTCTTTCTTACTGTGGAATACAGAGTTTGGTTTTCGCCAGTTTGATCTGATAACATTCAGTATCACAAATATGCAAAAGTAGAGAAAATTAGAAAGGGGGCAAATACTTTTTCACAGCACTGTCTATAGAGGCAGGTTTCCTAACTGTGGTGACGAAGACATTATTACTGTTTCTCTCCACTAGTGCTCTAAAAGTCCTGCCATTTCAGAGAGCTTTGTTTCTGCATTCTTAATGTTTGTTATGGGATAGACAGCTTTGCCAGCTCCAAGGCATTTTCTTTTCAGAGACCACTTACATTGTGAAGTTAGTAAACATAATTGTTTTATTAGTTGGTAAATATAGTGAAGTGCACACATAGACCATTATTGTCACCTTTAAGTAGCCTAAAATCACAACTTGTGCACCTGATCCTGCCAGCCTCTTGCAACATATCTGCCCTTATGACTGCTACAAGGTCCCTACTTAACACTTACCTATGTCTGATAAGTAGACGTGTTGTGTGTCTCTCTCTCTCTCTGTGTGTGTGTGTGTGTGTGTGTGTGTGTGTGTGTGTGTGTGTGTGTCTCTGTGTGTGTGTGTGTTTGTCTCTCTCTTTGTGTGTGTGTGTGTCTGTGTGTGTGTGTGTGTGTGTGTGTGTGTGTCTCCGTGTGTGTGTGTGTCCTCACCTATCTCTGATAAGTAGAAGTGTTGGGAGTATTCCTCCAGCAGGTAGTTAGTCCTCATATAGATGGTCAGGGTGATCCGGTCAGTCTCCTCAGCATAGGGACAATACTGTCTGTCCACACAGAACACCCCCAGTCCCATACTGTTCACAGAACACATGATGTCACTCTGGCCAGACGAAGACAAACATGTCCACTCCTGTCCACTGGCGTCCACAGAACAGCTGACGTCCTCCGCATCAGACTGGTCACTATAGAAAAGCCAAGAAATGGATGACTGAAATTAGAGTAACACAGGCCATTGCAGTAGTCCATTCACTAATATTAAATTTGAAATCAAGTAAATACTGTAAGTTATTATGCCCATGTTATATCCTATACATCACTATAACACTATACAATAGTAACATGTTATATCCAATACAGAACTCTCCAATAGTCACATGTTATATCCTATACAGAACTCTCCAATAGTCACATGTTATATCCTATACATCACTATAGCACTATACATTAATCAGACCCATAGAATGTATACACTCTTAGAAAAAAGGGTTTCAAACAGGTTCTGTAAGGAGGGATAGGGTTCTACCAAGAACCACTTTGATTAGAAGAACCCTTTTTGGAAGACAAGGGTTCTTTGTAAGGCAAAGGGTTCTACCTAGAACCTTTAGCATCCTAAGAACTGTTTTTGGAAGAAATTGTTATTTGATGATTCTTTGGAACGTAAGAAGGGTTATTTGGAAGGCAAGAAGGGTTCTACATAGAACCATATATAACATTTCCCAGCATGCTCTATTGCAGGGAGATTTTCTGAATTGTTTATTTTACTGTAATATCTGTGTTTTTGCATGTACTAAACATTGATTGGTTAATTAAGATAAATAACATACCGTTTTCTAAACTAATCCAATCTGTTAGTAATTGGATTTATTGCACCTGTTACTGAGATGGTTGTTCCAGTTTATATGATTGAGCTAGGCTCAGTATTCAATCTTCTCTACCCTGGCAGTTATTCTGAATGCAGGTTGCAGGTGATTAACAATTCCACTTGTTGGATATCCTAACTCTGGCTGGATTCCAATAGGAATTACACATCACTTTGCAAGCCAGTATAATGTGACTTGCAGGCCTGATGTGGCCTGTGAACCAGGAGTTTCCTAACGCCACTTTGTTAGGCTATAACTCTCAAAGACAGGCCTTATGATATATGTCATGTAATAATACAATTATAAAGGCTGGTGAAACCATTCATGGAGGGTTCTAGGAAGAACCCTCCAAAGATAAAATGGTTCTTGGTAGAACCCATCATAGACGGTTCTAAGCAGAACCCTCCATAGAGGTTTCTTGGTAGAACCATAGTATATTATACAGGGGGTTCTCTGAAGAACCCTACATAGAGGGTTGTAGATAGAATCCTCTGCAAAGGGTTGTAACCAGCAACAAAAAGGGTTCCCCTATGGGGACAAACCGAAGAAAGCTGTATGGTTCTACTTAGCACCTTTTTTTCTAAGAGTGTAGTAGTGATACATATAAAGGTTGGTGGTGATAGTACCGTGCCACTCTGACAGACATAACAGTCCCAACATATTTAGTGGTATATTTCCAGGAGCAGTGGAACTCTCCTTGGAAGTTCCGTGTAGAACATTTCATATAGCCTTAGAATAGAAACAAACAAACAGAAGAGAGACAGAAGATGTCATGTTAGAATTGGATAATGAATGAAAAACTAATGTTTGACTTGATTTCGGATGACAGACAGACATCCTGTGTACCTGTTCTGGTGGATCCTTCTAGAATGCGTTTCTGTTCGTCCAGGTGTTTGACCAGCACCGTAGTATTCTTCAGCAGGGTTCTATCCAGGCTGTGACATGTAAAGATCCCTCCTCCAGTTCTCTCTTCCAGGTTGACAAGGAAGCTATTCCCCCTCTTCTTCTCCTCTTCACCTATCATCCATAGAATCTCCTCGTCCTCCTCTCCATCTCTCCGCCACACCCAGTCACGGTCTTTCCTCCAACCCTCCTCCTCTCGGTTGAAGGATCCCAGGCAGGTCAGAGGATGCTGAACCAGCGAGCCGTCTACATTCACCACAACAACTGGTGACAACACACACTTCAATCAACGCCAACATATACAGTCAGGTCCAGCATTATTGCCACCCGTCATAAAGATGAGCAAAAAAGACTGTTTCAAATAAATCATAAAAATACTGAACTATATTGTATGCTCAAATTCTTTTGAGAATTATATTATTTTATAGTAATACAATTGCTCAGAGATTTTGTTTAACAAGCATCATTTTTTTATCTAAAAAAGATTGGTAAAAATTATTGCCAACCCTGTTGTCAAAACCTTTCAATACCTCACCTTGCGAGGATAACGGCACTGAGCCTTTTTCTAAATTGACCACCGGACTTGAACCCCATCGGAAACCTGTGGTTTGAATTGAACAGGGCAGCCCATAAACGCAGACGAAGGATATCAAGGATCTGGAAAGATTCTGTATGGAGGAATGGAAAGCTCTAATATCCTTTCCAATGTGTTCTCCAATCTCAAAACATTTTAGAAAAAGGCTCAGTGCCGTTATCCTATTAAAAACAGGGGTGGCAATAAATTTGAACCCTATCTTTTTGAGAAAAAAAAGATTACTTGTTAAACAAAATCTCTTCCTCTGAATAATTGTACTGGTATAAAATATTTAAATTTTTCCATTTGTTTGAGGATAAAATATACAGTAGTTCAGTATTTGTATTATTTATTTTCTACAGTCTTTTTTGCTAATCTTTTTCAAGGATGCCAATAATTATGGATCAGACTGTAGCTCATCAACACAAACATAAACACTACCTCAACTTTATATAGCCTTATGATGATCTGACATAAACATACCCACAACTGTACATAGCCTTATGATGATCTGACATAAACATACCCACAACTTGATATAACCTTATAATGAACTGACATAAACATACCCACAACTTTATACCATCTATACACCGGACTGGCAAAACCAAAATATAACTAACTGATCTTTATATGCAGTGATTTCAGAAAGTATTCACACCCCTTGACTTTTTCCACATTTAGTTGTGCTACAGCCTGAATTTAAAATTGATTAAAGTGAGATTTTGTGTCACTGGCCAACACACAATACCCTATAACATAAAAGCTGAATTTTGTTTTTAGAAAATTGTACAACTTAATTAAAATTGAAAAGCTGAAATGTCTTGAGTCAATAAGTATTTAACCCCTTTGTTATGGCAAGTCTAAATAAAGAAACAGAATAGAGCTAAGCACAGGCAAAAAACAAGTGGAAAACCTGGTTCAGTCTTCTTTCCAACAGACACTGGGAGACAAATTCACCAACAGACACTGGGAGACAAAGCAGGAGTTACTTACCAAGATGACATTGAATGTTCCTGAGAGGCCTAGTTACAGTTTAGAAATTAAATTGGCTTGAAAATCTATGGAAAGACTTGAAAATGGCTGTCTAGCAGTGATCAACAACCAACTTGACAGAGCTTGAATAACTTTTTAAAGAATAATGTGCAAATATTGTAAATTCCAGGTGTGCAAAGCTCTTAGAGACCTACCCAGAAAGACTCACATCTGTAGTCCTTGCCAAAGGTGATTATAACATGCATTGACTCAGGGGTGTGAATACTTATGTATAATAAATTAGCAAACATTTCTAATTATGGGATATTGTGTGTAGATGGGTGAGAGAAAAAAATACATTTAATCAATTTTGAATTCAGGCTGTAACACAACAAAATGTGGAATAAGTCAAGGGGTATGAATACTTTCTGAATGTACTGTACTATACCAGACTGGAAACACATATACAAGTCTTAATAATGAGCTGACAACATACCGACAAGTGTACAGGCTGACATTATCGTTACAAACTGTGCTGATCTTCAGATGACAGTGATATACATGTACTGATCAGAGGTGATGATTTCCTACCATTGGGTAGAAGATTCCAGCTGCTCTGAGTGAACTTGGGGCTTTGGCTTTTGGCCTGGTGTAGGATTAGAATGCCTAGTAAAGTAAACCTCATCTACGAGGGAGAGTAGGAGGCAGGGAGGGAGGGAGGGAGGGAGGGAGGGAGGGGAGGGAGGGAGGAGGGAGAGAGAGAGAGAGAGAGAGAGAGAGAGAGAGAGAGAGAGAGAGGGAGAGAGAGAGAGAGAGAGAGAGAGAGAGAGAGAGAGAGAGAGAGAGAGAGAGAGAGAGAGAGAGAGAGAGAGAGAGAGAGAGAGAGAGAGAGAGAGAGAGAGAGAGAGAGAGAGAGAGAGAGAGAGAGAGAGAGAAAAATAAATAATAATGTTTTGTCAAACATGTAAATATACAAATCTAAGTGTTCATAACAAATAGAATATGATGTACAAAATGAATACTTGATCTGCATAATAACTTCATAGCCCAACAAGTTAATTTAAAAGTAAACTGTTCATACCTTTAGACAACAATGAAACATCTTCTGATCAACACTTATCCTCTGAATAACGCTGAAGTCTAAACAGTGGCTTTTTAATATGTGTCTATGTCGATGACATTTAGCATCCAATAAAATTACCCAGTTGAGAAAAGTACAGACGGGCAGAACGAGGAACTCATTCACTTTCTAATCTTCCTAAACAAGACATGATAATAGACTTCCTGGCATGCATTCTTTCAATATTATTGCTTAATATGCACACACTGTATATATATTTTCTGTTGTATTTTTTGACTTTATGTTTTTTTACCCCATATGTAACTCTGTGTTGTTGTTTTCATCGCACTGCTATGCTTTATCTTGGCCAGGTCGCAGTTGTAAATGAGAACTTGTTCTCAACTGGCTTACCTGGTTAAATAAAGGTGAATTAAATAAATAAATAAATAAATATAATCTGTATCTTGTAGCCTCAACCAACCACCTCTCAAAATCAATCTCTTCACTTTGATTACAATTATTATCCTTCTTATCCATGACTGTATAAATGTAAACATGGTATGTAATTGTGCAGTACACGCCAGTGGTACCAAAATGGTTTCATTTAAGCCTATACTAGTTTTATGTTATGATTCAGCAATACTTGGGAAATGGGCTACATTTAATAATTGAGATGACGTAACGCTGTAGGTACTGAGGGAATGAAATGATGTAACAAAGGTGAGCAAGGAAAGTCTTTCACTTTCACTTTTTCTTTAGACTTGTTTGTCTGTGATGATGCACCTTTGCGTAGTGACATCAATAGTAAAGACTGGTAAGTTGTCATATACTGTCAAAATAGTATGTAATGATCATTTAATTAAAACACTACTAAATTAGTTTATCGTTAATGTCAGAATTCTATCAATAGAATGTAGAATCTGTAATAGAACACTAAATTCCATGGTGATGTGATGAGGTGATGTCGAAGGAGTCAGGCGCAGGAGGGTCAATCACAGAATAACAGGCTTTATTCCGCAAATACAGAGTTACGCAGTAATGCGTCAAAAACACTCTAGTGCGCAAAACAGGCGCACTGGAAAATACAAGGCACACAGGGAAATATCCCGGCGATACAAAATACACAGTGCTCCACCGAGCTTCACTATCCTCCACAATAAACAATCACACACAAAGAGGGGGCAGAGGGAACACTTATACAGGTACTGATGAGGGGATATGAACCAGGTGTGTGTAATAAACAAGACAAAACAAATGGAATGATGAGAAGAGGAGCGGCAGTGGCTAGAAGGCCGGTGACGACGAACGCCGAAGCCTGCCCGAACAAGGAGAGGTAGCAGCTTCGGGAGAAGTGGTGACAGGTGAACCATTGTGATGTCAGTGTCAGGTAGCGCTGAGAGGGACAGCAGTTCTGCAGTGGTCAGTCAGTAAGCCAAGATGAAGCTAAAGAAAGGAGCTGTTGGACATTATCTGGACTGTGACTAACGTCTTCTCTCCCTGCGCCAAAATACTGTCTGATTACTTCAAACTACTGGATGTCCACAACAGGAACACTCTGAATGGTCAATTGTGGATTTCTGTCTAAGTATTCCTGAGTTCATTCCTGTACTTAGATGTGTATGGGCAATGTGGCGGAAGTAACATGACAAAAAAGGGTTGGTAAAAACGTTAAAATGTTTGTCTATGTATTAATAGACATCCAGGTGATTTGTGTCCTCCTTACGTATATGGGTGTTGGTCAGGTGTAGTCAGTAACCTGACAAGAAATCATGTTGGTTATTAAAACGTTTTCCCACAAACTTTATTAAAGAGCAGCCATTTCTCTTTTTCTGGCAGACATCCAGTTCTACCACTTCATGCACCATGTGACTGACCTGAAGAAGAATGAGATCATGATGACCTTTGACATGTTAGACTGGAATTCCAGCGGAGAAATCGGCTTCGAACAGTTCTACATGCTGGTCTGCATCCTGCTCTGCAGCGAGGTAGTGTTTCTCTGTATGTGTGTGTGGGTGTATTTTTGTCTTGTCTGCCAGTATTGAAGTTCAGATAAGTAATTCATTCATTAAACTGTATCATGTCATAACTGTTACTACAGAATCATGCGATCAGGAGAATAGATCTTGTATGTCAGAACCATGCGGTCAGGAGAATAGATCTTGTATGTCAGAACCATGCGGTCAGGAGAATAGATCTTGTATGTCAGAACCATGCGGTCAGGAGAATAGATCTTGTATGTCAGAACCATGCGGTCAGGAGAATATATCTTGTATGTCAGAACCATGCGGTCAGCAGAATAGGGCTTGTATGTCAGAACCATGCGGTCAAACTGAAGGCCATTAAAGGCCATTCTCTGTTGATCTTGTGTATCATGGGGAAACCACTTCTCATATCTGGCTTTCAGACAAAGAGATAAAAACCTGTTTAACACAACCTACTTCCTAATTCCCTTTTCATATCTCATAAAAAAATGACAGTCATGTTTACAGAGACAACAAAAAGGCGTTTTACTGCCATGATTCAAAGTTGACCAGAAAACATAGGTTTCATAGAAATGCAATAAATCACAGCTGGAACGGAAATGAGGAATGCACAGGGTAATGTACGTTACAGAACCTTTTGATACAGTTTGTCTTATCTTTATGTGTGTGAATGCAACACGTATGTGTGTGTGTGTATGCAACCTCTTTCAGTACCACGTGGAGAATAACTTTCGCTTCCGTCACTCCAGGCCGGTGTTTGAATTGTTGGACATGGACGGAGGTCGCACCATCAGCCCCGTCGAGTTCCAGGCCTCTGGCTTCCTGTTCAACCTCAAGGTACACGCCCTCGATAAGATCTTCTACGAGTTCGACGTCTCCGGAGACGAGGTACACTGACTCTCTCTCTCTTGGTTTGAAATGGCACCCTATTTAATATACTGTATAGTGCACTACCTTTGACAAGGGCCCAGGGCTTTTGTTGCTAACAAGATCTTCTAGTTTGATGTCTCTAGTTAGGGACGAGATACTCAAAGCCGTGATACGTCCTGAGCTGTCCAGAGAAAGCAATGTCTCTGCTATCCAGCTTAAGCTTGGCCTCTATGTGTTTCTACATACTGTACTATACACCTCTGTCTCCCTTAGCACCTGAACTACAAGCAGTTCTTTATTCGTAATTTATTTCCTTTCATTGCTTGGGTTTTATACTTTTTTTGAAGAATGTATTGATATGTTTTAAATAAAGTTGGATGTGTTTTGATCCCA
Source organism: Coregonus clupeaformis (assembly GCF_020615455.1). Taxonomy (NCBI): domain Eukaryota; kingdom Metazoa; phylum Chordata; class Actinopteri; order Salmoniformes; family Salmonidae; genus Coregonus; species Coregonus clupeaformis. The sequence goes on along the minus strand of NC_059212.1, from coordinate 7,720,940 downwards.
GGTTACAGATGAAGAGAGCCAGCACCCCCAGACAGGAGAGAGGTGGGGGTCATCACAGGGGTCACAAACACCTCCCGACTCACACAGCAGATGCAGCAGACATAGATGGAGAGAAGGAGACAGGAGAGAGGGAGAGAGGGAGAGAGGGAGAGATGGAGAGAGGGAGAGAGGGAGAGAGGGAGAGAGGGAGAGAGGGAGAGATGGAGACAGGAGAGAGGGAGAGATTGAGAGATGGAGACAGGAGAGAGGGAGAGAGGGAGAGATGGAGAGGGGGAGAGAGGGAGAGATGGAGAGAGGGAGAGAGGGAGAGATGGAGAGATGGAGACAGGAGAGAGGGAGAGAGGGAGAGAGGGAGAGAGGGAGAGAGGGATAGATGGAGAGAGGGAGAGAGGGAGAGAGGGAGAGAGGGAGAGAGGGAGAGAGGGAGAGAGGGAGAGAGGGAGACAGGAGAGAGGGAGAGAGGGAGAGATGGAGACAGGAGAGAGGGAAAGAGGGAGAGAGGGAGAGAGGGAGAGAGGGAGAGATGGAGACAGGAGATAGGGAGAGAGGGAGGGAGGGAGAGATGGAGAGAGGGAGAGATGGAGAGAGGGAGAGAGAGAGAGATGGAGAGATGGAGACAGGAGAGAGGGAGAGAGGGAGAGATGGAGACAGGAGAGAGGGAGAGATGGAGAGAGGGAGAGAGGGAGAGATGGAGAGAGGGAGAGATGGAGAGATGGAGAGAGGGAGAAATGGAGAGAGGAGAGAGGGAGAGATGAGAGAGGGAGAGAGGGAGAGAGGGAGAGATGGAGAGAGGGAGAGATGGAGAGATGGAGAGAGGAGAGAGGGAGAGATGGAGAGAGGGAGAGAGGGAGAGATGGAGAGATGAAGACAGGAGAGAGGGAGAGAGGGAGAGATGGAGAGAGGGAGAGATGGAGAGAGGGAGAGAGGGAGAGATGGAGAGAGGAGAGAGGGAGAGAGGGGGAGATGGAGAGAGGGAGAGATGGAGAGAGGGAGAGAGGGAGAGATGGAGAGAGGGAGAGATGGAGAGAGGGAGAGAGGGAGAGATGGAGAGAGGGAGAGAGGGAGAGATGAAGAGAGGGAGAGAGGGAGAGATGGAGAGAGGGAGAGATGGAGAGATGGAGAGAGGGAGAGATGGAGAGAGGGAGAGATGGAGACAGGAGAGAGGGAGAGAGGGAGAGATGGAGAGAGGGAGAGATGGAGAGAGGGAGAGATGGAGACATGAGAGAGGGAGAGAGGGAGAGATGGAGACAGGAGAGAGGGAGAGAGGGAGAGATGGAGAGAGTGAGAGAGGGAGAGAGGGAGAGATGGAGAGAGGGAGAGATGGAGAGAGGGAGAGAGGGAGAGATGGAGAGATGGAGAGAGGGAGAGATGGAGAGAGGGAGAGAGGGAGAGATGGAGAGAGGGAGAGATGGAGAGAGGGAGAGAGGGAGAGATGGAGAGAGGGAGAGATGGAGAGAGGTAGAGAGGGAGAGATGGTGAGAGGGAGAGATGGAGAGAGGGAGAGATGGAGAGAGGGAGAGGGGGAGAGTTGGAGAGAGGGAGAGATGGAGAGAGGGAGAGGTGGAGAGAGGGAGAGATGGAGAGAGGGAGAGATGGAGAGAGGGAGAGATGGAGAGAGGGAGAGAGGGAGAGAGGGAGAGATGGGGAGAGGGAGAGATGGAGAGATGGAGACAGGAGAGAGGGAGAAAGGGAGAGATGGAGAGAGGGAGAGATGGAGAGAGGGAGAGAGGGAGAGATGGAGAGAGGTAGAGAGGGAGAGATGGAGAGAGGGAGAGATGGAGAGAGGGAGAGAGGGAGAGAGGGAGAGATGGAGAGAGGGAGAGAGGGAGAGATGGAGAGAATAGAGAGAGAGATGGAGAGAGGGAGAGATGGAGACAGGAGAGAGGGAGAGAGGGAGAGATGGAGAGAGGGAGAGAGGGAGAGAGGGAGAGATGGAGAGAGGGAGAGATGGAGAGAGGGAGAGATGGAGAGGTAGAGCGGGAGAGATGGAGAGAGGGAGAGATGGAGAGATGGAGAGAGGGAGAGATGGAGAGAGGGAGAGAGGGAGAGATGGAGAGAGGGAGAGATGGAGAGAGGGAGAGAGGGAGAGATGGAGAGAGGGAGAGAGGGAGAGATGGAGAGAGGTAGAGAGGGAGAGATGGTGAGAGGGAGAGATGGAGAGAGGGAGAGATGGAGAGAGGGAGAGGGGGAGAGATGGAGAGAGGGAGAGATGGAGAGAGGGAGAGGTGGAGAGAGGGAGAGAGGGAGAGATGGAGAGAGGGAGAGATGGAGAGATGGAGAGAGGGAGAGAGGGAGAGAGGGAGAGATGGATAGAGGGAGAGAGGGAGAGAAGCAGAGAGGGAGAGAGGAAGTGAGGGAGAGAGGGAGAGATGGAGAGAGGGAGAGATGGAGAGATGGGGAGAGGGAGAGAGGGAGAGAGGAAGAGAGGGAGAGAGGGAGAGAGGGAGAGAGAAAGGATATGGAGAGAGAGGGAGAGAGTGAGAGAGAGAGAGAGGGAGAGAGGAAGAGAGGGAGAAATGGAGAGAGGGAGAGATGGAGAGAGGGAGAGAGGGAAAGATGGAGAGAGGGAGAGATGGAGAGAGGGAGAGAGGGAGAGATGGAGAGAGGAGAGAGGGAGTAATGAGAGAGGGAGAGAGGGAGAGAGGGAGAGAGGGAGAGAGGGAGAGATGGAGAGAGGGAGAGAGGGAGAGATGGAGAGAGGAGAGAGGGAGAGATGGAGAGAGGGAGAGATGGATAGATGGAGACAGGAGAGAGGGAGAGAGGGAGAGATGGAGAGAGGGAGAGATGGAGAGAGGGAGAGAGGGAGAGATGGAGACAGGAGAGAGGGAGAGAGGGAGAGATGGATAGAGGGAGAGATGGAGAGAGGGAGAGAGGGAGAGAAGGAGAGAGTGAGAGAGGAAGAGAGGGAGAGAGGGAGAGATGGAGATAGGGAGAGATGGAGAGAGGGAGAGTGGGAGAGAGGGAGAGATGGAGAGAGGGAGAGAGGGAGAGAGGAAGAGAGGGAGAGAGGGAGAGATGGAGAGAGGAGAGAGTGAGAGATGGAGAGATGGAGACAGGAGAGAGGGAGAGAGGGAGAGATGGAGAGAGGGAGAGAGGGAGAGATGGAGACAGGAGAGAGGGAGAGATGGAGAGAGGGAGAGAGGGAGAGAGGGAGAGAGGGAGAGAGGGAGAGATGGAGAGAGGGAGAGATGGAGAGAAGGACAGAGGGAAAGATGGAGAGAGGAGAGAGGGAGAATTGGAGAGAGGGAGAGAGGGAGAGAGGGAGAGATGGAGAGAGGGAGAGAGGGAGAGATGGAGAGAAGAGAGAGAGAGATGGAGAGAGGGAGAGAGGGAGAGATGGAGAGATGGAGACAGGAGAGAGGGAGAGAGGGAGAGATGGAGAGATGGAGAGAGGGAGAGAGGAAGAGAGGGAGTGATGGAGACAGGAGAGAGGGATAGAGGGAGAGATGGAGAGAGGAAGAGAGGGAGAGAGGGAGAGATGGAGAGAGGGAGAGATGGAGAGAGGGAGAGAGGGAGAGAGGGAGAGATGGAGAGAGGGAGAGATGGAGAGAGGGAGAGAGGGAGAGATGGAGAGAGGTAGAGAGGGAGAGATGGAGAGAGGGAGAGATGGAGAGAGGGAGAGAGGGAGAGAGGGAGAGATGGAGAGAGGGAGAGAGGGAGAGATGGAGAGAATAGAGAGAGAGATGGAGAGAGGGAGAGATGGAGACAGGAGAGAGGGAGAGAGGGAGAGATGGAGAGAGGGAGAGAGGGAGAGAGGGAGAGATGGAGAGAGGGGAGAGATGGAGAGAGGGAGAGATGGAGATGTAGAGCGGGAGAGATGGAGAGAGGGAGAGATGGAGAGATGGAGAGAGGGAGAGATGGAGAGAGGGAGAGAGGGAGAGATGGAGAGAGGGAGAGATGGAGAGAGGGAGAGAGGGAGAGATGGAGAGAGGGAGAGAGGGAGAGATGGAGAGAGGTAGAGAGGGAGAGATGGTGAGAGGGAGAGATGGAGAGAGGGAGAGATGGAGAGAGGGAGAGGGGGAGAGATGGAGAGAGGGAGAGAGGGAGAGATGGAGAGAGGGAGAGATGGAGAGAGGGAGAGATGGAGAGAGGGAGAGAGGGAGAGAGGGAGAGATGGATAGAGGGAGAGAGGGAGAGAAGCAGAGAGGGAGAGAGGAAGAGAGGGAGAGATGGAGAGAGGGAGAGATGGAGAGAGGGATAGTGGGAGAGAGGGAGAGATGGGGAGAGGGAGAGAGGGAGAGAGAAAGGATATGGAGAGAGAGGGAGAGAGTGAGAGAGGGAGAGAGAGAGAGGGAGAGAGGAAGAGAGGGAGAAATGGAGAGAGGGAGAGATGGAGAGAGGGAGAGAGGGAAAGATGGAGAGGATGGAGAGAGGAGAGAGGGAGGAAGAGAGAGAGAGAGAGAGGGAGAGAGGAGAGAGGGAGAGAGAGAGAGGAGAGAGGGAGAGAGAGGAGAGAGAGGGAGAGAGGAGAGAGGAGAGAGGGAGAGAGGGAGAGAGGAGAAATGGAGAGAGGGAGAGATGGAGAGATGGAGAGAGGAGAGAGGGAGAGATTGAGAGATGAGAGAGGGAGAGAGGGAGAGAGGGAGAGAGGGAGAGATGGAGAGAGGGAGAGATGGAGAGAGGGAGAGATGGAGAGAGGGAGAGAGGGAGAGGGGGAGACATGGAGAGAGGGAGAGATGGAGAGAGGGAGAGATGGAGAGATGGAGAGAGAGAGAGATGGAGAGAGGGAGAGATGGAGAGAGGGAGAGAGGGAGAGGGGGAGACATGGAGAGAGGAGAGAGGGAGAGATGGAGAGAGGGAGAGAGGGAGAGATTGAGAGAGGGAGAGATGGAGAGAGGGAGAGATGGAGAGAGGGAGAGAGGGAGAGATGGAGAGAGGGAGAGATGGAGAGAGGGAGAGATGGAGAGAGGGAGAGAGGGAGAGATGGAGAGAGGGAGAGATGGAGAGAGGGGGAGAGATGGAGAGAGGGAGAGATGGAGAGAGGGAGATAGGGAGAGATGGAGAGAAGAGAGAGGGAGAGATGGAGAGAGGGAGAGAGGGAGAGATGGAGAGAGGGAGAGATGGAGAGAGGGAGAGAGGGAGAGAGGGAGAGATGGAGAGAGTGAGAGATGGAGAGATGGAGAGAGGGGATATGGAGAGAGAGGGGGAGAGAGTGAGAGAGGGAGAGAGGGAGAGAGGAAGAGAGGGAGAGATGGAGAGAGGGAGAGATGGAGAGAGGGAGAGATGGAGAGAGGGAGAGAGGGAAAGATGGAGAGATGGAGAGTGGAGAGAGGGAGAGATGGAGAGATGAGAGAGGGAGAGAGGGAGAAAGGGAGAGATGGAGAGATGGAGAGAGGGAGAGATGGAGAGAGGGGAGAGAGGGAGAGAGGGAGAGATGGAGAGATGGAGAGAGGGAGAGATGGAGAGAGGGAGAGAGGGAGAGATGGAGAGAGGAGAGAGGGAGAGATGGAGAGAGGGAGAGAGGGAGAGATGGAGAGGGGGAGAGATGGAGAGAGGGAGAGATGGAGAGAGGGAGAGAGGGAGAGATGGAGAGAGGGAGAGATGGAGAGAGGGAGAGAGGGAGAGATGGAGAGAGGGAGAGATGGAGAGAGGGAGAGAGGGAGAGATGGAGAGAGGAGAGAGGGAGAGATGGAGAGAGGGAGAGAGGGAGAGATGGAGAGAGGGAGAGATGGAGAGATGGATAGATGGAGAGAGGGAGAGAGGGAGAGATGGAGAGAGGGAGAGATGGAGAGAGGGAGAGAGGGAGAGATGGAGAGAGGGAGAGAGGGAGAGAGGTAGAGAGGTAGAGAGGGAGAGAGGGAGAGAGGGATAGAGGGAGAGAGGGAGAGAAGGAGAGAGGGAGAGAGGAAGAGAGGGAGAGAGGGAGAGATGGAGAGAGGGAGAGAGGGAGAGATGGAGAGAGGGAGAGTGGGAGAGAGGGAAAGAGGGAGAGAGGGAGAGATGGAGAGAGGGAGCGATGGAGGGAGGGAGAGATGGAGAGCTGGAGAGAGGAAGAGAGGAAGAGAGGGAGAGAGGGAGAGAGGGAGAGTTCCAAACTGCCTCTGGAAGCAGCGTCAGAACAAGAACTGTTAGCCGGGAGCTTCATGAAATGGGTTTCCATGGCCGATTAGTCGCACACAAGCCTAAGAACACCATGCACAATGCCAAGCGTTGACTGGAGTGGTGTAAAGCTTGCCGCCATTTGACTCTGGAGCAGTGGAAGCGTGTTCTCTGGAGTGATGAATCACGCTTCACCATCTGGCAGTCCGACGGATGACTCTGGGTTTGGCAGATGCCAGGAGAATGCTACCTGCCTGAGTGCATAGTGCTAACTGTTAACTTTGGTGGAGGAGGAATAATGGTCTGCGGCTGTTTTTCATGGTTCAGGCTAGGCCCCTTAGTTCCAGTTAAGGGAAATCATAACGCTACAGCATACAATTACATTCTAGACGATTCTGTGCTTCCAACTTTGTGGCAACAGTTTGGGGAAGGCCCTTTCCTGTTTCAGCATGACAACGCCCCTGTGCACAAAGCGAGTTTCATACAGAAATGGTTTGTCGAGATCAGTGTGGAAGAACTTGACTGGCCTGCACAGAGCCCTGACCTCAACCCCATTGAACACCTTTGGTATGAATTGGAACGCTGACTTGCGAGCCAGGCCTAATCGCCCAACATCAGTTCCCAACCTCACTAATGCTCATGTGGCTGAATGGAAGCAAGTCCCCACAGCAATGTTCCAACATCCAGTGGAAAGTCTTCCCAGAAGAGTGGAGGCTGTTATAGCAGCAAAGGGGGATTTTGGAATGAGATGTTCGACGAGCATGTGTCCACATACTTTTGGTCGTGAAGTACATCTAAAGAACACACAGGCTCATGTTTGAAATCAGAACCCAACACAATCTGAAGACAAAAATGTGTCAAAGAGTCGTTTTTACAGGCCAGAGAAAACATGGCTGTATCTATCTACCTCGCCAGCCACCCTGACCTCACGAGCTTACATGAATGGTACACTAGTAGCATTCAGGATGGCTCACGAGGCTAGCATCTACTTAGATACCAGCACAGAACCACATCAACATGACTGGTGATAATGGGCTGGTTATCAGTATCACTCTACGTCTATACATGATGATTCTGAATGACCAGACAACTATAAGATGTCGTGGTAATTATTCTAATCGAAGGAGAGACTTTTAGATTTCCTCAAAACAATTGAATTTTATTATCGATTAATTACTGCAGCAATGGAGTTAGTCAGTAACCACCTTGGAGGTGATCACTGAGAACTCAGAAGAGCAGAACTGAGATTACAGCTCTTTATAGCAAAGACACATCCTTCTGAATACATGACAAACAGCAGAAGTGTGGAATGGGTCAAAACGTACATTGTGCTCTCATGCAACAGACATCATGATTTACATGGAGCCAAATGTCTGTTTCTAGTTCATTTACTGCATGTTTATACGTAAATACAAATATTACCTAGAACACTAAGTCATTCCCTCAAATGATTAAGTCCAGTGTTCATCTTCCATATAGGATAAATACACTGGAGATTGGGTCTCCCTGGCACAGGCACACAGACACTAATCATGGAATGGAATGTTGTCTTATCACCAAGTCATCGCAAATCAACTTTCAGCGTTTAAATCTCAGAGGCTCATCTCAGGTCCACACAGACACAGGAGAGTTCTAAAAACCCTATTATGTCACCTCTCAGAAGAACAGACAGTGTGAATGTACTGATATAGGAAAGCATTCTAATATAAAAGTAATGTGATTAACATAATGGTGTAATTCTATGACAAAGATCAGCACAGGGAAGAGCATGTGTGTGATTAAGATGATTAAGGAGACAAAGAACAGGTAAGTGAGTGTCACAAACAAAGCACATACAGCGAGCACCATAATTAATTGGACAGCGAACATTTTTTTGTTATTTTGGTTCTGTACTCTTGCACTTTGAATTTGAAAGGATACAGTGAAGTGCAGACTGTCAGCTTTAATTTGAGGGTATTTTCATACATATCGGATGAACCGTTTAGAAATGACAGCACCTTTTGTACATGGTCCCCCCATTTAAGGTACTACAAGTATTTGTTCAATTGGCATCACAGATGTGTGTCGTTAGGCAGGTGTATTCATTTGTGTCGTTAGTGAATGCAGGAGAGCTGTTGATGAATAGTATTGATTCTAGACATTGCTATTGCCTTTGGAGGTTGTTGTTGGGGTGTGACAACATGAGGAAGACAGCAGTGTCGATGCAAATGAAGCTGGCCATCATAAAATCAATCAATCAGGAACATTGCAAAAACCCTGGCCATGCCCAAGTTAACAGTTTGGTTCATCATTAACAAGAAAAAAACAACCAGTGAACTCAATTATGTCAAAAGGCCCGGTAGACCGAGGAAGACCACTGTAGTGGATGACCGGAGAATACACTCTATGGTGAAGAAAACCCCCCTGACAACAGCCCAACAGATCAAAAACACTCTCCTGGATGCAGGTGTAGATGTGTCAAAGTCTACCATACGTAGAATACTACACCAGCAGGACTACAGAGGGTACACTACAAGATGCAAACCACTGATAAGCCTGAAGAACAGAAATGTGAGATTACAGTTTGCTAAAAAGCACCTAAAAGAGCCCCAAGAGTTCTGGAAAAAAGTATTGTTGACAGATGAGACAAAGATTAACATGTACCAGAGTGATGGAAAGAGGAAGGTGTGGAGAAAAAAAAGAAATGCCCATGATCCAAAGCATACCACCTCATCCGTGAAACATGGTGGAGGGGGTGTTATGGCTTGGGCCTGTATGGCTGCCAGTGGAACAGGCTCACTTGTCTTCATCGATGATGTGACTGCAGACAGAAGTAGAACAATGAATTCTGAAGTCTACAGAAATATTTTATCTGCTCAGATAAAACCAAATGCCTCCAAACTCATTGGACGGCACTTCATCATGCAACAAGACAATGACCCTAAACATACTGTTAGAGCAACGAAGGGGTTTTTGATGGCCAAAAAGTGGAAAATCCTTGACTGGCCGAGTCAATCAACAGATCTGAATCCAATTGAACATGCATTTTACATGCTGAAGAGGAGACTGAAGGCAATAAGTCCCCGAAACAAGCAGGAACTGAAGATGGCTGCAGTACAGGCCTGGCTGAGCATCACCAGGGAAGACAGATTTCAAGCAGTCATTGCATGCAAAGGATATGCGACCAAATATTAACAATGATTACTTTATTCTGCATTATGTTAAACTGTCAATGTTTTTTGATGCCCGAAAATGTGGGGGACCATGTACAAAAGCTTCTATAATTTCTAAACGGTTCATCCAATATGTATGTAAATACCCTCAAATTAAAGCTGACAGTCTGCACTTCACCCTCATTGTCATTGTATCCTTTCAAACTCAAAGTGCTAGAGTACAGAACCAAAATAACAATAAAATGGTCACTGTACAATGAATTATGGTGCTCACTGTATGTTTGAGAGTGAACATTAGAGTAGGAGTGAAAGTCTTGGGGATAAACATGTGCAACAGTGAAACTATTAGCTCCGTCCCTGTCAGTCTAATCCCTGTCTGTCAGCAAGTAACTGCTGTGTTAAAAATGCAGAAGAGACACAGACCACATCATCTAATTCCACTTCCCCTTAAGGGCTAATAAAACTACAGACCTGTGTTTGTGTGTATTTTATGCCAACGTGGCTCCAGATCATGTGATAGAAAGGTGTTGTCACACCAAAGATGGTGGATAAATTAAGATATCCAAAAAAGGAAGTTTACCATTTAAAAAAATGTGTCACAGTTCAGGTCCACTTAAAGGGTGGTTCTCCCATAGGCAATGCGATAGCAGCTGGGTCTGGTCTACTTAGTTAATTGATTATATATGTTCCAGAAAAAATAAACCTATGAAATGTCTCTCTTTTTCTTCCATCTCTGACATAAGCATCCCCAAGACTGCTGCCGGAAGATGGGAGATGGAGCACCTGCATCGCTTATATTTTACCACTAGATGGTGGCAGTAAGCTTAGGGATGTTTGAGTAACTATCCTGTTACTTTCAACTTCACTTTACAGTCTCTGAGTATGTTAAGCTATCAAACTTCAAACTATTCGGGTATGAGACATTTCAAATGCCCTTATTTAGAACTGGCTTGATTTGTGATTCTTAGTCAGCATGTTCAAATAGGCTTGTGTTGTTCCATTGTCTTGTGAGGTTTGGACATGAAGTTATGTGGAGTTGAAAAGCTTTTTGTGTGTAGTCCTGTGGTCCTTCTGAGAGGCCGAAGCAGTCTTGTGGTCCTTCTGAGAGGCCGAAGCTCATGATTGTTAAATTAGTTCTGTACACCAGAGGCCAGATTGTGAAGCGGGTTCTGTATTCCAGAAGCAGTTGAGGGTACATTTACATTTTACATTTTAGTCATTTAGTAGACGCTCTTATCCAGAGAGACTTACAGTTAGTGCATTCGTCTTAAGATACCTAGGTGGGACAACGGGCGTGAGATGGGGTCGGCGTGAGGAGGGGTTGCGAGGGGGGGATGCTGTGGGATTATTTAAGATACTCTTGAAGAGGTAGGGTTTCAGATGTTTTCTGAAGATGGGCAGGGACTCTGCTGTCCTAGCTTCAGGGGGAAGCTGGTTCCACCATTGGGCTGCCAGGACAGAGAAGAGCTTGGTCTGGGCTGAGCGGAAGCTGCTCTCCCGTAGGGGTGGGAGGGCCAAGAGACCAGAGGTGGCAGAATGGAGTGCTCGGGTTGGGGTGTAGGGTTTCAGCATAGCCTGAAAGTAGGGAGGGGCAGTTCCTCTAGCTGCTCCGTAGGCAAGCACCATGGTCTTGTAGTGGATGTGAGTTTCGACTGGGAGCCATTGGAGTGTGTGGAGGAGCGGGGTGACATGGGAGAACTTGGGAAGGTTGAACACCAGGCGGGCTGAATGAGGAGCGGATGTCGTCAACCTTCTTTTCAAAGTGGTTGACAAAGTAGCCCTCAGAGAGGGAGGGGGAGGAGGGAGGGGGAGGGGGTAGAGAACTAAGTAGGGAGGAAAAGGTGGAAAAAGTGTTTCCTAGGGTTAGAGGCAGAAGCTTCACATTTAGAGTGATAGAAAGTGGCTTTAGCATCTGATACAGAGGAAGATAATTTAGAGAGGAGGGAGTGAAAGGATGATAGGTCCTCCGGAAGTTTAGTTTTCCTCCATTTTTGCTCAGCTGCCCGCAGCCTGTTCTGTAAACTCGCAATGAGTCACTGAGCCACGGAGCAGGAGGGGAGGGCAAAGCCGGCCGGAAGGAAAAGGGGACAGTGCAAGTCATAGGATGAGAAAAGGGAGGAGAGTAGGGTTTAGGAGGCAGAATCACGAGACAGAAAGGAGAATGATTTAGCAGAAGGGAGAGATGATAGGATAGAAGAGGGGAGAGTAGTGGGAGAGAGAGAGCGAAGATTGCGATGGCGCATTAACATCTGGGCAGGGGCTGAGTGGCTAGGGTTGGAGGAAAGGGAGACAGAAAAGGAAACAAAGTAGTGATCAGAGACGTGGAGGGGGGTTGCAGTGAGATTAGTAGGAGAATAATGTAGGTTCTGTGGGTTGGGTTCTATCATGTGGGTTCTGTGTTCCAGAGGTAGGGTTGGTTCTGTGTGGTGGAAATTCTACCTTTTATCAATAATGAGGAGAGGCAAAATCAATAATAAATCAAGGTATTACTTTTATTAAAAATGCATTGCAATAAGGGAGCTGGTCACACGACACACAAAGTTAATGGAGTGAGAGCCCAAATAATGCAGAAACTCAAGGGGTTTATATAGAAACACAAAACTGCTTAGTCATGGTTGGTTCCACCCCTCCCTGGCAGATCAGGGCATCATAAGCTATCTTGTTTTCTTCTTGTGGCCAGGTGTATCGGGTGTGTGATGTTATAGCACACAAACAAGTGATAACGGCAGTTCCTTTTACTCCTTCCTCTACCAAGCTAGCCTCCGTTCTCTTCTATCTCCCCACAGCTGTGCCCTGGAAGATAGTAAAAGAACAGGATGAGCTGAAGAACTGTGGTCACTTCTCAGAGGCTCTTTGTTTTATGCCGTGTGACCTGGGTACTCAGAAGCAAAGAGAAATTGAAACAATACAGGTATATCTGTTCCTCAAGTTTATCTCTATCCCATGTCCTTGACCACAGGCCTAGATCAGCTGGGGAGAGAGAGTGGAAGAGATGACAACAACCGGCATAATCACGAGGAATGAAAGTGTAAGCATCTTCCCCGCATACCCAATATTTTCCAGCGCCATCCCAACTGTAATCATATTGCTGTGGTCAGGGTTTGTCATGTTCATTTTAAAGCAGCAAGCTGTGGTGTTACACACTGGTTACTCCCTATTTGCTTAGCACATACAGATGTTCCTAAGTACAGTTGAAGTCGGAAGTTTACATACACCTAGGTTGGAGTCATTAAAACTCGTTTATCAACCACTCCACACATTTCTTGTTAACAAACTATAGTTTTGGCAAGTCGGTTAGGACATCTACTTTGTGCATGACACAAGTCATTTTTCCAACAATTGTTTACAGACAGATTATTTCACTTATAATTCACTGTATCACAATTCCAGTGGGTCAGAAGTTTACATACACTAAGTTGACTGTCCCTTTAAAGAGCTTGGAAAATTCCAGAAAATGATGTCATGGCTTTAGAAGCTTCTGATAGGCTGATGGACATCATTTGAGTCAATTGGAGGTTTACCTGTGGATGTATTTCAAGGCCTACCTTCAAACTCAGTGCCTCTTTGCTTGACATCATGAGAAAATCCAAAGAAATCAGCCATGACCTCAGAAAAGAAATTGTAGACCTCCACAAGTCTGGTTCATCCTTGGGCGCAATTTCCAAATGCCTGAACGTACCACGTTCATCTGTACAAACAATAGTACACAAGTATGAACACCATGGGACCACGCAGCCATCATACCGCTCAACAACGAAGAAGCCACTGCTCCAAAACCGCCATAAAAAAGTCAGACTACGGTTTGCAACTGCACATGGGGACAAAGATAGTACTTTTTGGAGAAATGCCCTCTGGTCTGATAAAACATAAATAGACCTGTTTGGCCATAATAATCATCATTATGTTTGGAGGAAAAAGGGGGCACTTGCAAGCCGAAGAACACCATCCCAACCGTGAAGCACGGGGGTGGTAGCATCATGCTGTGTGGGTGCTTTGCTGCAGGAGGGACTGGTGCACTTCACAAAATAGATGATGATGGAAAATTATGTGGATATATTGAAGCAACATCTCAAGACTGATGTCTTGAGATGTTGCTTCAATATATCCACATAATTTTCCATCATCATCTATTTTGTGAAGTGCACCAGGAAGTTAAAGCTTGGTCGCAAATGGATCTTCCAAATGGACAATGACCCCAAGCATACTTCCAAAGTTGTGGCAAAATGGCTTAAAGACAACAAAGTCAAGGTATTGGAGTGGCCATCACAAAGCCCTGACCTCAATCCTATAGAAAATGTGTGGGCAGAACTGAAAAAGCGTGTGCGAGCAAGGAGGCCTACAAACCTGACTCAGTTACACCAGCTCTGTCAGGAGGAATGGGCCAAAATTCACCCAACTTATTGTGGGAAGCTTGTGGAAGGCTACCCAAAACGTTTGACCCAAGTTAAACAATTTAAAGGCAATGCTACCAAATACAAATTGAGTATATGTAAACTTCTGACCCACTGGGAATATGATGAAAGAAAGAAAAGCTGAAATAAATCATTATCTCTACTATTGTTCTGACATTTGACATTCTTAAAATAAAGTGGTGATGTTTGTAACCTTCATGGGTTGAGTTCAATAAAGTCCATCATCACATGCTCAAATGGACCCTCTGGGGTCGGGTGAGCTGAAACAGGCATAGAGATCCCTCTCCCTGCATTATTGTTCATGCAAATCACACATTTTGCACAAAATTGTTCAGCATATATTGAGAACCCAGGTGCAAACCACATTTTTTTTAACAAAATCAACCACTCCCCCTTTCGACACATGATCCTGGCCATGTGCCAATTTTGCAAGGTAGGGGAAATATGAACGTGGTAAGGTTGACAGCCCAGCTGGGCCCAACCATAGTTTCTGCACCAGGTTATATTTACACAGCCTCAGTTCAACAGGACCTACAGAGCCATGTAAGTCGGAAATGTCATTGGGGGAGAAGAGGTTCTGAACAGGAAGTGAGACCATTTGCAGCACTAGTGCGTCATCTGACACAGCTGCTGCTTTGGCTGCCAAATTATTATTTATTATTAACGAGTTTTGAATGTGCAATGCTCTTACCAGAGGAGGTCAGGAAGGCCATGCTGTTTACACAGTATTCCACAATCATGCAACACCACAAAGGCATACCTACTGTCAGTGTAGATAGTTACTGACTGGCCTTTAGCTAATATGCAGGCTCTTGTGAGAGCTGATAGTTCTGCCGCTTGGGCAGAGAGGTGTGGTGGCAATTTAGCACTCTCGAGAGTGGTTGCTGCAGTTGTAACTGCATACGCAACCACTGGTTACCCTTTCTCAGACCTCTGAGCAAAGCCATCAACAAATATTTCCAAATCAGCATTTTGAAGCGGAACATCAGTTAAATCTGACCTTGGTTTCGATACCAGCTCCACCAGAACTGTGCAATCGTGTGGCTCTCCGTCTTCCTCGGTAGGCAACAGCGTTGCTGGATTCAGTACTGTACACCTTTTCAGTGTTACATGAGAAATGGTCAATAGCACATTTTGATAATGGAACAGTCGTGCTGGAGTCAGGTGGGCTGTTCTTGCCTGTGAAATGAGAGCACGAACAGCATGGGTCACATGCACAGTCAGTTGGCACATAGCCACAATGTCATGCAGCCTCGGTAGCCGCAGCGACCGCCCTCAGACAACACACCAGACCCCGTGCCACGCTGTCCAGGAGCTACTGGTCTCTGCTTCCCTTCATGGTCCTGAGTCAAAACAGAAGACATTAAAACATTTTTCTCACACACAAAGAGATTAAAGGGTTTAGAGTGGTCTGGTAACCCCAAACATGAGGAAGTGGTCATGAGCTGTTTCAATTTTGTCAATGCAGTCAGTCCCTCAGGGGTCCATTTTTATCGTGTCATTCGCCGCCATCTTGTGGCCGTAGATAAGATCTGAGAGAGTCTGGACTTGCAGCCCTACACGCCCTACAGTACCGGTCAATGACATCATGTGTTGTTTGGTAACAGGCTGTGGGACAGAGAGAATGGCTTGCACTCTCTCTAGGCCCAGTTGTCTGCCATTTGGAGTAATGTCATGCCCCAAGTACTTAACAGTTTGAGAAACTATCTGAAACTTATTTTTTGGAGAAGTGCCCTGGAGAGAGGAAGAGAAGGAAAGAGGGTGACAGAGAGAGAAAGAGGAAGAAAGAGGAAGAGAAGCCAAAAGAGAGGTTGTGCTGGATTGTCCTGATTCACAACATCTGTCCACTCATTGACAAAGCCAAGACTGCTGTGTGTGTGTGCGTGTGTGTGTGTGTTCACCCACACTTGTGTGTGTAGACTGGGCTTCTGCATGGTATCTGGGGTATGGGGTGTGAGAGAGGGGGATATATTTAATCTGATCTTATTTGATGTAAGTGAGATTATTATTGTCTCTCTCCTAAACTCTGATACTCAGCTGTATTAATACTAAACCACCTGATATGTTCACTTATTAACTTCCTTCTAACACAGAGATGATATCCCAAATGGCACCCTATTCCTTATATAGTGCACTACTTTTGACCAGAGCCTAATGTGCCCTATTCAAAAGTAGTGCACTATAAAGGGAATAGGGTGTCATTTGGGACAGAACCAATGCCATATGGAATATAGTGCGATAAGCTCACTATTGCAAATATTGTTCAAATCTCTTTTCTATGAAGAAAGGTTGAGTCATCTTCCCCTTCACTGTCCTGATTGATTTCTTCTTCCGTGTGTGTGTGTGTGTGTTTGTGAGCGTGTGTG
Organism: Coregonus clupeaformis; assembly: GCF_020615455.1. Lineage (NCBI taxonomy): Eukaryota > Metazoa > Chordata > Actinopteri > Salmoniformes > Salmonidae > Coregonus > Coregonus clupeaformis. The sequence continues at coordinate 7,704,971 of NC_059212.1, read as the reverse complement.
TGTGTGTGTGTGTGTGTGTGTGTGTGTGTGTGTGTGTGTGTGTGTGTGTGTGTGTGTGTGTGTGTGTGTGTGTGTGTGTGTGTGTGTGTGTGTGTGTGTGTGTGTGTGTGTGTGTGTGTGTGTGTGTGTGTGTGTGTGTGTGTGTGTGTGTGTGCATGTGTGCGTGTGTGGTTGTGTGTATGATGTGTTACTGTGACCCATCTCCATATACATATCATCTCTATTGATTCAACCCTGTCTTCTTACCATTTAGATAAAGTGTGATTGGATGTCTATTGAAATGACACTTGTTATTCCAGAAGGTCATACTGCATGTATAGAGGATGCATGTAGGGCGCATCACCATTAAAGTGAGACATTGATTGTAAAGCCATATCTCAGACTGCCCATCTTAATCTTTTATTTTTATTGGCCAGTCTGAGATATGGCTTTTTCTTTGCAACTCTGCCTAGAAGGTCAGCATCCTGGAGTCGCCTCTTCATTGTTGACGTTGAGACTGGTGTTTCGCGGGTACTATCTAATGAAGCTGCCAGTTGAGGACCTATGAGGCGCCTGTTTCTCAAACTAGACACTCTAATGTATTTGTCCTCTAGCTCAGTTGTGCACCGGGGCCTCCCACTCCTCTTTCTATTCTGGTTAGAGCCAGTTTGTGCTGTTCTGTGAAGGGAGTAGTACACAGCGTTGTACGAGATCTTCAGTTTCTTGGCAATTTCTCGCATGGAATAGCCTTAATTTCTCAGAACAAGAATAGACTGACGAGTTTCAGAAGAAAGTTCTTTGTTTCTGGACATTTGAGTCATGTAATCGATCCCACAATTGCTGATGCTCCAGATACTCAATTAATCTCAAGAAGGCCAGTTGTATTGCTTCTTTAATCAGCACAACAGTTTTCAGCTGTGCTAACATAATTGCAAAAGGGTTTTCTAATGATCAATTAGGCTTTTAAATTGATAAACTCAAACACAACGTGCCATTGGAACACAGGACTGACGGTTGCTGATAATGGGCCTCTGTACGCCTATGTAGATATTCCATAAAAAATCAGCCGTTTCCAGCTACAATAGCCATTTACAACATTAACAATGTCTACACTGTATTTCTGATCAATTTGATGTTATTTTAATGGACAAAAAAATTGCTTTTCTATCGAAAACAAGGACATTTCTAAGTGACCCCAATCTTTCGAACGATAGTGTATATATATATATATTTTTTTTTTATTGAATTTTAAAACATGCAATCTCCCTCAATGCATCTCAATACATCTCCCTCAATGCATCTCAATACATCTCCCTCAATGCATCTCAATACATCTCCCTCAATGCACCAACAACCAACAAAAAGAAAAAAAGAAAAACATGAGAAAGACAAAGGAAAACAACAGAAAACAAAAACAAAAGACATCAAGGTCAACAAAATTCTAAACAGCAAGGCCAACTGTATACGTTTCAGTGCATGTGTGGCACTGTTTACATGAGTGTGTGTGTGTGCCTCAGGCAAACAGACAATGGATGTAACAGTGCACTACGTTTGACCAGGGCCTATATCACTCTGATCAAAAGTAGTGCACTATGTAGGGAATAGCATGCAGGGATGCACATTATATCTTAGAAGGTTAAACCAGGACAGCAGTGGTCAACTCCGGTCCTGGAGAGCCACAGTGTCTTTAGGCTTTTGTTCCATCCCAGCTCTAACAAACCTGCTTTAAATTATATGCTATGAATTTGCCACAAAGCACTCACAAACGTTTGTGATTTTTGGCACAGACAATTATGCTTCAACAAGACGAACAGATTGTTTTAATAGATGAATGAAAGATGATGGTTGTGTCATTAGGGATTGATTGGAAGTATTCAGGTGTGCGGTGAAGTGTGCCAGGCAGTGAGTCTGACATTGATTGCCTCTATTGTGTATTCAGCTGGCATCGGAAAAATTATTATAGAGCCTGACTGACTGAACAATCACATCACAGCAGCCTTGAGAGAGAGAGAGGGGGGGAGAGAGAGATTCAGGGAGCAAAAGACAGACCACGCAACACAATCCTCATCGATCTACATACAATACCCCATAATGAAAAAGCAAAAAAAAGTTTTTAGATATGTTTGCAAATGTATTATAATTAAAAAACAGAAATACCTTATTTACATAAGTATGATTGTGGACTACAGGGAAAAACGAGGACTGAGCACGCCCCATTCTCATCGACGGGGCTGGAGTGGAACAGGTTGAGAGCTTCAAGTTCCTTGGTGTCCACATCACCAACAAACTATCATGATCCAAACACACCAAGACAGTCGTGAAGAGGGCACGACAAAGCCTATTCCCCCTCAGGAGACTGAAAAGATTTGTCATGGGTCCTCAGATCCTCAAAAAGTTCTACAGCTGCACCATCGAGAGCATCCTGACTGGTTGCATCACCACCTGGTATGGCAACTGCTCGGCCTACGACCACAAGACACTACAGAGGGTAGTGCGTACGGCCCAGTACATCACTGGGGCCAAGCTTCCTGCCATCCAGGACCTCTATACCAGGCTGTGTCAGAGGAAGGCCCTAAAATTTGTCAAAGACTCCAGCCACCCTAGTCATAGACTGTTCTCTCTGCTACCACACGGCAAGCGGTACCGGAGCGCCAAGTCTAGGTCCAAAAGGCTTCTTAACAGCTTCTACCCCCAAGCCATAAGACTCCTGAACAGCTAATCATGGCTACCCGGACTATTTGCATTGTCCATGATTTGGAAAGGCACACACCTATCTATATAAGGTCCAACAGCTGACAGTGCATGTCAGAGCAAAATCCAAGCCATGAGGTCGAAGGAATTGTCCGTAGAGCTCCGAGACAGGATTGTGTCGAGGCACAGATCTGGGGAAGGGTACCAAAACATTTCTGCAGCATTGAAGGTCCCCAAGAACACAGTGGCCTCCATCATTCTTAAATGGAAGAAGTTTGCAACTACCAAGACTCTTCCTAGAGCTGGCCGCCCGGCCAAACTGAGCAATTGGTGGAGAAGGGCCTTGGTCAGGGAGACCAAGAACCCGATGGTCACTCTGACAGTGCTCCATAGTTCCTATGTGGAGATGGGAGACATTTCCAGAAGGACAACCATCTCTGCAGCACTACACCAATCAGGCCTTTATGGCCAGATGGAAGCCAACCCTCAGTAAAAGGCACATGACAGCCTGCTTGGACTCTCAGATCATGAGAAACAAGATTTTCTGGTCTGATGAAACCAAGATTGAACTCTTTGGCCTGATTGCCAAGCGTCACATCTGGAGGAAACCTGGCACCATCCCTACAGTGAAGCATGGTGGTGGGAGCATCATGCTGTGGGGATGTTTTTCAGCGGCAGGGACTGGGGGGCTAGTCAGGATCGAGGGAAAGATGAACGGAGCAAAGTACAGAGAGATCCTTGATGAAAACCTGCTCCAGAGCGCTCAGGACTCAGACTAGTGCGAAGGTTCACCTTCCAACAGGACAATGACCCTAAGAACACAGCCAAGACAACGCAGGAGTGGCTTCGGGACAAGTCTCTGATTGTCCTTGAGTGGCCCAGCCAGAGCCCGGACATGAACCCCATCTAACATCTCTGGAGAGTCCTGAAAATAGCTGTGCAGTGACGCTCCCCAGCAGTGCAGTGACGCTCCCCATCCAACCTGACAGAGCTTGAGAGGATCTGCAGAGAAGAATGGGAGAAACTCCCCAAATACAGGTGTGCCAAGCTTGTAGTGTCATACCCAATAAGACTGTAATTGCTGCCAAATGTGCTTCAGTAAAGTACTGAGTAAAGGGTCTGAATTCTTTTGTAAATGTGATATTTCAGTTTTTTATTCGTTATAAATTTGCTAAAATGTCTTAAAACCTGTTTTTGCTTTGTCATTATGGGGTATTGTGTGTAGATTGATGAGGGGGGAAAAAGCCCAGCTCTGTGGAGTGTACGGCTTAAAGTGGTCCTATGGACAGATACTCTAATCTCCGCTATGGAGCTTTGCAGCTCCTTCAGGGTTATCTTTGGTCCCTTTGTTGCCTCTCTGATTAATGCCCTCCTTGCCTGGTCCGTGAGTTTTGGTGGGCGGCCCTCTCTTGGCAGGTTTGTTGTGGTGCCATATTTTTTCCATTTTTTAATAATGGATTTAATGGTGCTCCGTGGGATGTTCAAAGTTTCAGATATTTTTTTATAACCCAACCCTGATCTGTACTTCTCCACAACTTTGTCCCTGACCTGTTTGGAGAGCTCCTTGGTCTTCATGGTGCCGCTTGCTTGGTAGTGCCCCTTGCTTAGTGGTGTTGCAGACTCTGGGGCCTTTCAGAACAGGTGTATATATACTGAGATCATGTGACAGATCATGTGACATTTAGATTGCACACAGGTTAACTTTATTTAACTAATTATGTGACTTCTGAAGGTAATTGGTTGCACCAGATCTTATTTAGGGGCTTCATAGCAAAGGGTGTGAATACATATGCACGCACCACTTTTCCGTTATTTATTTTTGTGAAATTTTTAGAACAAATTCTAAACTGGCAACGTCCCTGGAAATTGTAGACAGGCAATGTCTCTGTAAATTCTTAACAGGCAATGTCTCTGTAAATTTTAAAAAGCAACGTCCCTGTAAATTCTAGACAGGCAATGTCTCTGTAAATTCTAAACAGGCAATGTCTCTGTAAATGTTAAAAAGGCAACGTCACTTTGAATTGTAAATAGGCATTGTGTCTGTAAATTTTAACCAGGCAATGTCACTGTAAATTCTAAACAGGCATGTCTGCCTCTTCAATTGTTTTATACTTGTAAAGCTTTTGTGTAAATCAGGCATTAATGTCGACTGGAAGGTTTCTTTAAGTCAACATTTGATCTGTAGTCTTTATCGAAGATAATCCGTCTTTCTCCATTTTAAATGCCACCTGTCTGTGGAATACTGACTTATATGACCAATTACACCCCTATAACCCTGGGAGAGATGGACCATTCCACATGTTATTCTCATTTGTATTCTCTATATGACCAATAACACCCCTATAACCCTGGGAGAGATGGACCATTCCACATGTTATTCTCATTTGTATTCTCTATATGACCAATTACTCCCCTATAACCCTGGGAGAGATGGACCATTCCACATGTTATTCTCATTTTTATTTTTTTATTTTTTATTTTTATTTCACCTTTATTTAACCAGGTAAGCCAGTTGAGAACAAGTTCTCATTTACAACTGCGACCTGGCCAAGATAAAGCAAAGCAGTGCGATAAAAACAACACAGAGTTACATATGGGGTAAAAAACATAAAGTCAAAAATACAACAGAAAATATATATACAGTGTGTGCAAATGTAGCAAGTTATGGAGGTAAGGCAATAAATAGGCTATAGTGCAAAATAATTACAATAGTATTAACACTGGAATGCTAGATGTGCAAGAGATTATGTGCAAATAGAGATACTGGGGTGCAAAATAGCAAAATAAATAACAATATAGGGATGAGGTAGTTTGGTGGGCTAATTTCAGATGGGCTGTGTACAGGTGCAGTGATCGGTAAGGTGCTCTGACAACTGATGCTTAAAGTTAGTGAGGGAGATAAGAGTCTCCAGCTTCTCAGATTTTTGCAATTCGTTCCAGTCATTGGCAGCAGAGAACTGGAAGGAATGGCGGCCAAAGGAGGTGTTGGCTTTGGGAATGACCAGTGAGATATACCTGCTGGAGCGCAGACTACGGGTGGGTGCTGCTATGGTGACCAATGAGCTAAGATAAGGCGGGATTTGCCTAGCAGTGATTTATAGATGGCCTGGAGCCAGTGGGTTTGACGACCGAACATGTAGTGAGGACCAGCCAACAAGAGCGTACAGGTCACAGTGGTGGGTAGCGTATGGGGCTTTGGAGACAAAACGGATGGCACTGTGATAGACTACATCCAATTTGCTGAGTAGAGTGTTGGAGGCTATTTTGTAAATGACATCGCCGAAGTCAAGGATCGGTAGGATAGTCAGTTTTACGAGGGCATGTTTGGCAGCATGAGTGAAGGAGGCTTTGTTGCGAAATAGGAAGCCGATTCTAGATTTAACTTTGGATTGGAGATTCTTTATGTGAGTCTGGAAGGAGAGTTTACAGTCTAACCAGACACCTAGGTATTTGTAGTTGTCCACATACTCTAGGTCAGACCCGTCAAGAGTGGTGATTCTAGTCGGGTGGGCGGGTGCCAGCAGCGTTCGATTGAAAAGCATGCATTTAGTTTTACTAGTGTTTAAGAGCAGTTGGAGGCTACTGAAGGAGTGTTGTATGGCATTGAAGCTCGTTTGGAGGTTTGTTAACACAGTGTCCAATGAAGGGCCAGATGTATACAAAATGGTGTCGTCTGCTTAGAGGTGGATCTGAGAGTCACCGGCAGCAAGAGCGACATCATTGATATACATGGAGAAAAGTGTCGGCCCAAGAATTGAACCCTGTGGCACCCCCATAGAGACTGCCATAGGTCCAGACAACAGGCCCTCCGATTTGACACACTGAACTCTATCTGAGAAGTAGTTGGTGAACCAGGCGAGGCAGTCATTTGAGAAACCAAGGCTATTTAGTCTGCCAATAAGAATGCGGTGGTTGACAGAGTTGAAAGCCTTGGCCAGGTCGATGAAGACGGCTGCACAGTACTGTCTATTATCAATCGCGGTTATGATATCGTTTAGGACCTTGAGCGTGGCTGAAGTGCACCCATGACCAGCTCGGAAACCGGATTGCATAGCGGAGAAGGTACGGTGGTATTCAAAATGGTCGGTGATCTGTTTGTTAACTTGGCTTTCAAATACTTTCGAAAGGCAGGGCAGGATGGATATAGGTCTGTAGCAGTTTGGATCTAGAGTGTCACCCCCTTTGAAGAGGGGGGATGACCGCGGCAGCTTTCCAATCTCTGGGGATCTCAGACGTTATGAAAGAGAGGTTGAACAGACTAGTAATAGGGGTTGCGACAATTTCGGCGGCTAGTTTTAGAAAGAAAGGGTCCAGATTGTCTAGCCCAGCTGATTTGTAAGGGTCCAGATTTTGCAGCTCTTTCAAAACGTCAGCTGTCTGAATTTGTGTGAAGGAGAAGCGGGGGGCATGGGCAAGTTTCAGCGGAGGGTGCAGAGTTGGTGGCCGGGGTAGTGGTAGCCAGATGGAAAGCATGGCCAGCTGTAGCAAAATGCTTGTTGAAATTCTCGATTATTGTAGATTTATCGGTGGTGATAGTGTTTCCTAGCCTCAGGAGGAAGTGCTCTTATTCTCCATGGACTTTACAGTGTCCCAAAACTTTTTGGAGTTAGTGCTACAGGATGCAAATTTCTGTTTTTCTTGTTTGAAAAAGTTTGCCTTTGCTTTCCTGACTGCTTGTGTATATTGGTTCCTAACTTCCCTGAAAAGTTGCATATCGCGGGGGCTATTTGATGCTAATGCAGTACGCCACAGGATGTTTTTGTGCTGGTCAAGGGCAGTCAAGTCTGAGGAGAACCAGGGGCTATATCGGTTCTTAGTTCTGTATTTTTTGAATGGGGCATGTTTATTTAAGATTGAGAGGAAATTACTTTTAAGGAACAACCAGGCATCCTCTACTGACGGAATGAGATCTATATCCATCCAGGATACCTGGGCCAGGTCAATTAGGGAAGGCCTGCTCGCTAAAGTGTTTTAGGGAGCGTTTGACAGTGATGAGGGGTGGTCGTTTGACCGCGGACCCGTCTACGGACGCAGGCAATAAGGCAGTGATCGCTGAGATCCTGGTTGAAGACAGCTGAGGTGTATTTAGAGGGTATGTTAGTCAGGATGATATCTATGAGGGTACCCATGTTTACGGATTTAGGGTTGTACCTGGTAGGTTCGTTGATAATTTGCGTGAGGTTGAGGGCATCTAGTTTGGATTGTAGGATGGCCGGGGTATTAAGCATATCCCAATTTAGGTCACCAAGCAGTACGAACTCTGAGGGTAAATGGGGGCAATCAATTCACATATGGTGTCCATGGCACATCTGGGGGCTGAGGGGGTCTGTAGCAAGCGGCAACAGTGAGAGACTTATTTCTGGAAAGGTGGATTTTTAGAAGTAGAAGCTCAAACTGTTTGGGCACAGACCTGGATAGTATGATAGAGCTCTGCAGGCTATCTCTACAGTAGATTGCAACTCCACCCCCTTTGGCAGTTCTATCTAGATGGAAAATGTTATAGTTGGGGATGGAAATTTCAGAATTTTGGTGGCCTTCCTGAGCCAGGATTCAGACACTGCTAGAACATCAGGGTTGGCGGAGTGTGCTAACGCAGTGAATAACTCAAACTTAGGAAGTAGACTTCTGATGTTTACGTGCAAGAAACCAAGACTTTTGCGATTACAGAAGTCAGCAAATGATAGCGCCTGGGGAGTAGGAGTGATACTGAGGGCTGCAGGGCCTGGGTTAGCCTCTACATCACCAGAGGAACAGAGGAGGACTAGAATAAGGATACGGCTAAAGGCTTTAAGAACTGGTCTTCTAGTGCGTTGGGTACATAGAATAAAGGGGGCAGATTTCCGGGTGTTGTAGAAAAGATTCAGGGCATTATGTACAGACAAGGATATGGAAGGATATGAGTAAAGTGGGGGTAAACCTAAGCGTTGGGTAACAATGAAAGAGATAGTATCACTAGAGGCATCAATTGAGTCGGTCTCTGCGTGTATGGGGGGTGGGACAAAGGAGCTATCTAAGGCAGGTTTAGCTGGGCTGGGGGATCTACAGTGAAATAGTACAATTAGAAATAATCGAAACAACAATAAGCTAACCATGTTTGGGCTGAGGCTAAACATAAACAGGATGTAGTACCGTAAAAAGGAACAGTCCAGCAGACATCAGCTGTATAGCTGAGTTATCATAAGGTCCGGTGAACAGCAATAGGATAGTTCGGAGGCTGCTAAAGCACTAGCAGGTAAGAGGCCACGGCTAGCGTGTGCTAGCGGGCCGGGGCTAGCAGATGGAATCTTCGTGGTCGACGTCGTCGTAACCACATCAGACGATTTCGTCGGCAGACCAGTCGTGTAGGATCGGCGGGGCTCCGTGTCAACACTAGGTGGTCCCGTCCGGTTGACAGAGAGGTAGATAGCCGGGAGATGGGCCTAGCTCAGGATGATTAGCCAGACCACAGCGTCCATTTAGTTGAAGCTAGCTGGTAGCGATGAATCCGCGAGTTAAAGGTCCAGTGATTCAGTGATTCCGGCAGAAAAAACTGATATTTTCTGGGTCGATAACGCGCTGTGCAGACTGGCCGAATATCCGGTGATTAATATCCAGTGATTAAATTAATCCACGAAAAAAATCCAATGTTCTGGGTGAAATACGCTTAACTGTGGCTAATAGCAAGTAGCTAGTTAGCTGGCTAGCTAGTTTCAACTGGAGATTCTATATAAAAAGGTAAGTCAATAATAGAATCCGTTCCACATTGAGTGAGGCGGGGTTGCAGGAAAGTATATTTTGTAGAAGGATGAAAAGTCTGATAGGAAATATGTGCAAAAATACAAAAAAACAGGGGGTATTTACAGGCTACTTACAGACACACGACAAAAACAGAACTGCACTACTTACGCCATCTTGGCCAAGGACCCCCATCTCCCTACAACCCTGGGAGAATGGACCATTCCAAAATCTGCCATTCTGCCCTTGAGCAAGGCAGTTAACCCCCCACAACAACTGCTCCTGGGAGCCGTGGACGTCGACAAGGCATCCCCCGCACCTCTCTGATTCAGAGGGGTTGGGTTAAATGCAGAAGATACATTTTCGGTTGAATGCATTCAGTTGTGCAACTGACATGCATACACACACACACACACACACACACACACACACACACACACACACACACACACACGTCTACTTATACTTAACACCTCCAGGAGGACAGGTAGATGACAGTACATTATCTTCTCAGTCCAAATTTCATAAACAGTGTGTCATAGACTTGGACACACACACACACACACACACACACACACACACACACACACACACACACACACACACACACACACACACACACACACACACACACACACACACACACACACACACACACACACACACACACACACACACAGGAGACAGAGATAAATCACAATCAATTATAATATTAGCTTCTTCCGTAGCCTGTCTGTCATAATGAGAAGCTGTCTAGGCTGCACCCTTCATTTTACAGTTTTTCTCAACTGTTTACACACAAATACTGGTACTTGAGACACAATGACCACAACATGTAACTCATGCACCAACCCCCTGAACCAATTCTGCTAAACTACAAGCACAATTCCTCCTTTACACTCAAATTGCAGTTCTACAACACACTTTTTTCAAAACACTACACACAAATCTTTGCATTTGGCACAAGTTTCATGCAGAAAATCTCTTGTTTTCACAATGAACACACTGCCATTCAAATATGCACACTGACTCATCACATGGGCAAACACCCATCACACAGTTTTACAATTAGCAATCAGAGCTTTAGCATAAAAGGGCAACAGGTGAGCTCTTCTGTTTTGGAGCAATGGATGCCAACATTGGAAACAGAGGCAGAGCCAGAGGAGTGAGAGTAAGAGGAGTAGGACGGGGAGGACAAGGACGAGGACGAGGACGAGGAAGGCCAAGGACCGTAATCTCTGATGAGATCCGAGCCACTTTGGTTGATCATGTGGTCAACCATGGTCTAACAATTAGGGAGGCTGGGCAAAGAGTATAGCCAAATTTGAGCAGGTACACTGTAGCATCCATCATCCGGACATTCCGAAATGAGAATAGGTAAGAAATCTACTCTCACTAGAAAATTGCAGTACTGCATATCAATACAGTACTCAATGAGTACAGTAGTACAGTATTGCCTGTGGACTGTTCTGTAGGACTGTAAAAATAAAGTATGTTTCAAGTATTTGGGAAATGTATTTCTACTTTGTATTTACAGCATTTTACTATTTGTTTGGCAGAACTGAAAGATTACCAACACAAGGTGGTCGGGAACGTGTTCTGTCTCTTGAACAGGAAACTGAAATCATGAACATGGTCCTAGAAAATAACGGCATAACATTATGGCAAATACAAAGAAAAATAATAGAAAACAATTAGATATTTCAAAATATTGATAGGGTAAACTTATCAACACTGGACCGTGTCTTGCGCAGAAATAATCTCAGGATGAAGCAGGTCTACAGGGTGCCATTTGAACGCAATTCAGAAAGAGTCAAAGAATTGCGATATAACTATGTGCAAGTGAGTCCTATACAATCCCACAATTGATGCATACTCTCAACACTGTATAAATTATACATATTTCAGTATTGTAATCATAATGATTGTGCTTCACAATAGTGACCACTCCATGTCTATTTCTGATATTGTCATGTGTGTTTCAGAGAGTCCTTGAGCTAGAGGTGGCTGCAGTGGAGCACCAGTTCATCTTCATTGATGAGGATGGATTAAACCTCACAAAAAGACGAAAGAGGGGAAGGAATATCATCGGCCAGCGTGCCATTGTTCAAGTCCCTGGCCAGCGCGGAGGGAACATCACAATGTGTGCAGCGATTACCCACCACGGCGTCATCCATCACCATGCTACCCTTGGCCCCTACAACACCGCCCATCTGATCACATTCCTGGACACCCTACACAACACACTCAATTCCACCAGATCAGGTAGATGGCCCAGTGCAGCTCAGGTACGTTGTCATTTGGGACAACGTAAGTTTCCACAGGGCTGCTCTGGTTCGTAACTGGTTCACTGCCCACCCACGCTTTTTAGTTGTTTATCTCCCTCCATATTCTCCATTCCTCAATCCTATTGAGGAATTTTTTTCTGCCTGGAGATGGAAAGTGTATGACCGAAATCCGCAAATGCGTATACCTCTTCTCCAAGCTATGGAAGACGCATGTGGAGATACAGCAGCTTTTCATGGCTGGAATCGCCATGCTAGGCGATATTTCCCCCGCTGCTTGGCCAGGGAAAACATTGCTTGTGATGTGGATGAGGTGCTGTGGCTAGACCGCAACAGAAGAGAGGATGCAGCATAGTTTTTTTTTTTCCTTTTTTTACTGTAACTGTATACATTCAATTCTTCTGTTTTGTATGTAGACCACTGTATGTGCAACTTTGTGTTGGTTGGGAATGGGATGTACACTGTGTACATTGTTTTTGTGGGAAAAATGAATTTTTTTACCGTGTATTTGTGTGTTCTGAGTATAAAAACCATATTCTCAAATATTTTACAACACACTTACAGTGGGGAAAAAACGTATTTAGTCAGCCACCAATTGTGCAAGTTTTCCCACTTAAAAAGATGAGAGAGGCCTGTAATTTTCATCATAGGTACACATCAACTATGACAGACAAAATGATAAATTTTTTCTCCAGAAAATCACATTGTAGGATTTTTTATGAATTTATTAGCAAATTATGGTGGAAAATAAGTATTTGGTCATTAACAAAAGTTTCTCAATACTTTGTTATATACCCTTTGTTGGCAATGACACAGGTCAAATGTTTTCTGTAAGTCTTCACAAGGTTTTCACACACTGTTGCTGGTATTTTGGCCCATTCCTCCATGCAGATCTCCTCTAGAGCAGTGATGTTTTGGGGCTGTCGCAGGGCAACACGGACTTTCAACTCCCCTCCAAAGATTTTCTATGGGTTTGAGACCTGGAGACTGGCTAGGCCACTCCAGGACCTTGAAATGCTTCTTACGAAGCCACTCCTTCGTTGCCCGGGCAGTGTGTTTGGGATCATTGTCATGCTGAAAGACCCAGCCACGTTTCATCTTCAATGCCCTTGCTGATGGAAGGAGGTTTTCACTCAAAATCTCACGATACATGGCCCCATTCATTCTTTCCTTTACTACGGATCAGTCGTCCTGGTCCCTTTGAAGAAAAAACAGCCCCAAAGCATGATGTTTCCACCCCCATGCTTCACAGTAGGTATGGTGTTCTTTGGATGCAACTCAGCATTCTTTGTCCTCCAAACACGACGAGTTTAGTTTTTACCAAAAAAGTTCTATTTTGGTTTCATCTGACCATATGACATTCTCCCAATCCTCTTCTGGATCATCCAAATGCACGCTAGCAAACTTCAGACGGGCCTGGACATGTACTGGCTTAAGCAGGGGACACGTCTGGCACTGCAGGATTTGAGTCCCTGCAACGTAGTTTGTTACTGATGGTAGGCTTTGTTACTTTGGTCCCAGCTCTCTGCAGGTCATTCACTAGGTCCCCCCGTGTGGTTCTGGGGATTTTGCTCACCGTTCTTGTGATCATTTTGACCCCACGGGGTGAGATCTTGCGTGGAGCCCCAGATCGAGGGAGATTATCAGTGGTCTTGTATGTCTTCCATTTCCTAATAATTGCTCCCACAGTTGATTTCTTCAAACCAAGCTGCTTACCTATTGCAGATTCAGTCTTCCCAGCCTGGTGCAGGTCTACAATTTTGTTTCTGGTGTCCTTTGACAGCTCTTTGGTCTTGGCCATAGTGGAGTTTGGAGTGTGACTGTTTGAGGTTGTGGACAGGTGTCTTTTATACTGATAACAAGTTCAAACAAGTGCCATTAATACAGGTAACGAGTGGAGGACAGAGGAGCCTCTTAAAGAAGAAGTTACAGGTCTGTGAGAGCCAGAAATCTTGCTTGTTTGTAGGTGACCAAATACTTATTTTCCACCATAATTTGCAAATAAATTCTTTAAAAATCCTACAATGTGATTTTCTGGATTTTTTCCCCTCAATTTGTCTGTCATAGTTGACGTGTACCTATGATGAAAATTACAGGCCTCTCTCATCTTTTTAAGTGGGAGAACTTGCACAATTGGTGGCTGACTAAATACATTTTTTCCCCACTGTATGTATGTACTGTCTGTAGTAATGGCAACACTGAACCAAAAAAAGGCCTAAGTCATTATGATGAATGGAGAAGAAGTGTTTTCCATTCATCATAGTGTTTTACATTGAGCACATCAGTGTTCAACTGGTTCTTATAAATGCATATTCATACGATGGTTTGTGTGAGTTCTGAGAATATGAGGCATGCTTTCAGAAAATGTGTGTAAACAATCGAGAAAAACTGTAACTCTGAATTAAAATAGTGCATTATTTATCCTCTGCAGTCTTCACACAAGCCCACACAAAACCACCACCTGAAATGATAGTTTGAAGAACTTAAAATGGTGGATCTGTTCATTGGTTATTTTTCACATAGCTAGTTTAAGATAAACACACTAACTGTAAGTCACTCTGGATAACAGCATCTGCTTCATGACTAAGATTTACATTTAAATGTAATAGTTGTATGTAGAAAAGGTTTCTACACAATTATTTATTTCCCAAACAGTGATTTAATGGAGGATGCATGGCTGACCAGTATGTATTATCACCAACCTTCTGATCAATCACTAACCTCTGAGATGGAGCTAATTCAACATCAGTCATTCTGATCAATCACTGACCTCTGAGATGGGGCTAATTCAACATCAGTCATTCTGATCAATCACTGACCTCTGAGATGGGGCTAATTCAACATCAGTCATTTTGATCAATCACTGACCTCAGAGATGGAGCTAATTCAACATCAGTCATTCTGATCAATCACTGACCTCTGAGATGGAGCTAATTCAACATCAGTCATTCTGATCAATCACTGACCTCTGAGATGGAGCTAATTCAACATCAGTCATTCTGATCAATCACTGACCTCTGAGATGGGGCTAATTCAACATCAGTCATTCTGATCAATCACTGACCTCTGAGATAGAACTAATTGAGTGTGTGTGTGGCAGAGGTTAGCACACTTCTGACAATCTGAAATGTATATGAATTTTATATGAATCATGAATCATAGATCATGAAGGAGGACAGGTAGATGACAGTCCATTATCTTCCAGTCCATCCTGGTGTAACTCTAATCTGCTCCCAGTCAGACCACCTGCCCCCTGACAGATATTCTACTGTCCCCAGGTGATCTACTGCCCCATCAGGTCCCATTAGGGGCAGCTTTATGAGGGGCAGTTAACACCTGATGTAGGGGTTTTGATTGAACTTTTCTGCCATGGTTGCTGGCATTCTAGGATCTGGGATCTGCCTCCCATGACTCCTGCTGTAACTCCTAGAGTATAATAATAATAATAATAATAATAATAATAATAATAAAATAATAATAATATAATATGCCATTTAGCAGACGCTTTTTCCTCTCTGTTTCCTCCCTCTATTTCCTCCCTCTGTTTCCACTCTGTTTCCTCCCTCTGTTTCCTCCCTCTATTTCCTCTCTCTGTTTCCTCCCTCTGTTACCTCTCTGTTTCCACTCTGTTCCCTCTCTGTTTCCTCTCTGTTTCCTCTCTGCTTCCTCTCTCTGTTTCCTCCCTCTGTTTCCTCTCTGTTTCCACCCTGTTTCTACTCTGTTTCCTCCCTCTGTTTCCTCCCTCTGTTTCCTCTCTGTTTCCTCCCTCTGTTTCCTCTCTGTTTCTCTTCTGTTTCCTCTCAGTTTCCTCTCTGTTTCCTTTCTGTTTCTTCTCTGTTTCCTCCCTCTGTTTCCTCTCTGTTTCCCCTCTGTTTCCATTCTGTTTCCTCCCTCTGTTTCTCCTCTGTTTCCTATATGTTTCCTCCCGCTGTTTCCGCTCTGTTTCTTCTCTCTGTTTCCTCTCTGTTTCTTCTCTGTTTCCTCTCTGTTTTCACCCTCTGTTTCCTCTCTGTTTCCTGTCTGTTTCCTCCCTCTGTTTCCTCCCTCTGTTTCCTCTCTGTTTCCCCTCTATTTTCTCTCTGTTTCCTCACCTCTTTTTCCTCCCTCTATTTCCTCCCTATGTGTCCACTCTGTTTCCTCTCTCTGTTTCCCCTCTGTTTCCTATCTGTTTCCACCCTCTGCTTCCTCTCTGTTTCCTCTCTGTTTCCTCTCTGTTACCTGTCTGTTTCCTCCCTCTGTTTCCTCCCTCTGTTTCCTCCATCTGTTTCCCCGCTATTTCCTCTCTGTTTCCTCACCTCTTTTTCCTCCCTCTATTTCCTCCCTCTGTTCCCACTCTGTTTCCACTCTGTTTCCTCTCTCTGTTTCCCCTCTGTTTCCTATCTGTTTCCTCCCTCTGTTTCCTCCCTCTGTTTCCTCTCTGTTTCCTCTCTGTTACCTGTCTGTTTCCTCCCTCTGTTTCCTCCCTCTGTTTCCTCCTCTGTTTCCTCTCTCTGTTTCCCCGCTATTTCCTCTCTGTTTCCTCACCTCTTTTTCCTCCCTCTATTTCCTCCCTCTGTTTCCACTCTGTTTCCACTCTCTTTCCTCTCTCTGTTTCCCCTCTGTTTCCTATCTGTTTCCTCCCTCTGTTTCCTCTCTGTTTCCTCTCTGTTTCCTCTCTGTTTCCTCCCTCTGTTTCCCCTCTGTTTCCTCCCTCTTTTTCCTCCCTCTGTTTCCACTCTGTTTCTTCCCTATGTTTCCTCCATCTGTTTCCTTTCTTTTTCTACTCTGCTCTCAGTTTCTCTCAGTTTCCTCTCTGTTTCTTTTCTGTTTCCTCTCTGTTTCCTCCCTCTGTTTCCGCCCTCTGTTTCCTCTCTGTTTCCAATCTGTTTTCTCCCACTGTTTCCTCTCTGTTTCTTCTCTGTTTTCCCTCTGTTTCCCCCCTCTGTTTCCTCTCAGTTTCTTCTCTGTTTCCTCACCTCTTTTTCCTCCCTCTATTTCCTCCCTCTGTTTCCATTCTGTTTCCTCTCTCTGTTCCTCTCTGTTTCCTATCTGTTTCCTCCCTCTGTTTCCTCTCTGTTTCCTCTCTGTTTCCTCTCTGTTTCCTCCCTCTGTTTCCACCCTCTGTTTCCTCTCTGTTTCCTCTCTGATTCCTCTCTGTTTCCTCCCTCTGTTTCTTCTCTGTTTCCACTCTCTGTTTCCTCCCTCTTTTTCCCCCCTCTGTTTCCACTCTGTTTCTTCCTTCTGTTTCCTCCATCTGGTTCCTCTCTCTTTCTACTCTGCTCTCAGTTTCCTCTCAGTTTCCTCTCAGTTTCTTTTCTGTTTCCTCTCTGTTACCTCTGTGTTTCCTCCCTCTGTTTCCTCCCTCTGTTTCCTCTATGTTTCCTCTCTGTTTCAATCTGTTTCCTCCCACTGTTTCCTCTCTGTTTCTTTTCTGTTTCCACTCTGTTTCCCCCCTCTGTTTCCTCTCAGTTTCTTCTCTGTTTCCTCTCTGTTTCCTCCCTCTGTTTCCTCCCTCTGTTTCCTCTCTGTTTCTACTCTGCTCTCAGTTTCCTCTTTGTTTCCTATCTGTTTCCTTTCTGTTTCCTCTCTGTTTCCTCTCTGTGTTTCTTCCCTCTGTTTCCTCCTCTGTTTCCACTCTGTTTCCAATCTGTTTCCTCCCACTGTTTCCTCTCTGTTTCTTCTCTGTTTCCTCTCTGTTTCCCCCCTCTGTTTCCTCTCAGTTTCTTCTCTGTTTCCTCTCTGTTTCCTTCCTCTGTTTCTTCCCTCTGTTTCCACTCTGTTTCCTCCCTCTGTTTCCTCTTTCTGTTTCCTCTCTGTTTCCTCTCTGTTTCCTTCCTCTGTTTCCTCTCTGTTTCCACTCTGTTTCCTCTCTCTGTTTCCTCCCTCTGTTTCCTCCCTCTGTTTCCTCTCTGTTTCTTCCCTATGTTTCCTCCATCTGTTTCCTTTCTGTTTCTACTCTGCTCTCAGTTTCTCTCAGTTTCCTCTCTGTTTCTTTTCTGTTTCCTCTCTGTTTCCTCCCTCTGTTTCCGCCCTCTGTTTCCTCTCTGTTTCCTCTCTGTTTCCAATCTGTTTTCTCCCACTGTTTCCTCTCTGTTTCTTCTCTGTTTCCCCCCTCTGTTTCCTCTCAGTTTCTTCTCTGTTTCCTCACCTCTTTTTCCTCCCTCTATTTCCTCCCTCTGTTTCCTCTCTGTTTCCTCTCTCTGTTCCCCTCTGTTTCCTATCTGTTTCCTCCCCTCTGTTTCTTCTCTGTTTCCTCTCTGTTTCTCCTCTCTGTTTCTCCCTCTGTTTCCCACCCTCTGTTTCCTCTCTGTTTCCTCTCTGATTCCTCTCTGTTTCCTCCCTCTGTTTCTATCTGTTTCCACTCTCTGTTTCTTCCTCTGTTTCCCCTCTGTTTCACTCTGTTTCTTCCTTCTGTTTCCTCCATCTGTTTCCTCTCTCTTTCTACTCTGCTCTCAGTTTCAACTCAGTTTCCTCTCAGTTTCTTTTCTGTTTCCTCTCTGTTACCTCTCTGTTTCCTCCCTCTGTTTCCTCCCTCTGTTTCCTCTCTGTTTCCTCTCTGTTTCAATCTGTTTCCTCTCTGTTTCCTCTCTGTGTTTCTTCCCTCTGTTTCCTCCTCTGTTTCCTCTCTGTTTCCTCCCACTGTTTCCTCTATGTTTCTTCTCTGTTTCCTCTCTGTTTCCCCCCTCTGTTTCCTCTCAGTTTCTTCTCTGTTTCCTCTCTGTTTCCTTCCTCTATTTCTTCCCTCTGTTTCCACTCTGTTTCCTCCCTCTGTTTCTTCTGTCTGTTTCCTCTCTGTTTCCTCCCTCTGTTTCCTCTCTGTTTCCACTCTGTTTCCTCTCTCTGTTTCCTCCCTCTGTTTCTTCTCTGTTTCCTTTCTGTTTCCATTCTGTTTCCTCCCTCTGTTTCCTCCCTCTGTTTGCTCTCTGTTTCCTATCTGTGTGTTCTCTCTTTTTCCTCCCTCTGTTTCCTATCTGTTTCCTCCCTCTGTTTCCTCTCTGTTTCTTCTCTGTTTCTTCTCTGTTTCCTCTCTCTGTTTCCTCCCTCTGTTTCCTCTCTGTTTCCTCTCTGTTTCCTCTCTGTTTCCTCTCTGTTTCCTCTCTGTTTCTACTCTGTTTCCCCTCTTTTTCCCCTCTGTTTCCCCTCTGTTTCCTCCCTCTGTTTCCTCCCTCTGTTTCCCCCCTCTGTTTCCCCCCTCCTCCCTCTGTTGACCCTCTGTTTCCCCTGTGTTTCCTCTCTGTTTCCTTCCTCTGTTTGGTCAGTCTCACATCAGAATTAGACCTTCATCCATGTTTCTCAAACATCAAATTTCGAAGTTGTTGCAAACGTCAGATTTTAAGGTTAAGTTTAGATATTAACTCCGAAATCTTTAGGTTAGGCATTAACTCTGAATGGTTAAGGTAAGGATTACGTTTTGGGATAGCCTTAAAGCAAAAATCTAAAAAACAACGTTCTATCACTGGAAATCAGAGGCAGATGCTTATGCCCACCCGCCATCCTTGTCCACAATGCCCTAGTTGAAGGTAACAGCGCTCACTGTTGCCCTAGTGGCCGGTTTCCAAGTCATCTCCCCGACATCCTCAGACATGGATGTACATCGAATACTGACTTGTATCACAGGTGACCTGGCTGCAATACTTGTTCCAAACCGTCCTGGATTGTGACCACCACCAAATAATGCTTCTCTTTTGATCAGCCATTCGGGACACGCCATAGAAATGGAGTGACTAATTAAGGTTGGGTGTGTCCGTAATGGCAATAATTTTGACCAGAGCCTTATGGGGCCCTATTTTAGGGGACACACTGTTAACAGGGCATGGAGGGAGGGCCAGGGAGGGCCAGTGTGTGTGTGTGTGTGTGTGTATGTGCATGCATGCATGATTGTGTGTGTGTATGTGTGCTTGTTTCTCTCAGGGCAGTGAGAGTTTGGAAGGGGAAGGAAGCAGCACAAAAGGTCAAAAGTCAGGTCTAATGGACCCTTCCCACTGCGCAAAAAATTGTTAAATCAATGTTGTTCCCACATCCTTTCAACAACAAAAATCAATGTGATGAAGTTGAATTAACGTGGAAAGCTGTTTGGATTTGCAAAAAGTCATCAACATAAGGGAATTTCGTAATTTTTCCCCCCAACTTTTAACCTAAAGCCAATGACATGGTGACATTTTTTGTAGATTTTCTGTTGAATTCAAATTGGCTAACAACTCAACCAAATGTAAATCAAAACTAAACGTTGAAGTGACATCTGTGCCCAGTGGGTTGACTAATCCAGGTACAACAAACATGTCCGCCGTCCGCCACATCCTTTGTTTATATTCACAGAGCAGACTCTAATTAAGGGAGTTAGTGAAATAACCATTAAACCAGCTAGAACTAGGCTGTATGACAAATGACACTCTATTCCCTATTTAGTGCACTACTTTTGACCAGGGCCCATAGGGAAAAGGTGCCAATGGAATGCAGACCTAATCGATCTACTGTATATATAGGTGGCTGGAGTTTCCTTTGTATTCAGGCTAGAAACAGAGAGCAATAGAGTGAAATGTCCAATTGCCAGCTTGGGGATGTGTCTGTGTAAGGGCTGGTCGAGACAGATATGACCTAAGCTGTGAATTGCACGACTGGTCTGCCGACGAAATCATCTGATGTGGATTCAACAGGCTTCCCGTTACGACGACGACCACGAAGATCCATCTGCTAGCCCCGGCCCGCTAGCACACGCAAGCCGTGGCCCCTTGCTCGCCAGTGCTGTAGCAGCCCCCGAACTACCTCCGAACTCTCCTATTGCTGTTCACCGGACCTTATGATAACTCAGCTATACAGCTGATGCCTGCTGGACTGTTCCTTTATACGATAGCGCATCCTGTTTATGTTTAGCCTCAGCCCAAACTTTGTCGCCATTACCAGCTGTTGTCTTAGCTCTCTCGAATAACACCTGTGATTGCTTTATGCCTCTCTCCCATGTCAATATGCCTTGCTTATTGCTTTTGGTCATCCCCAAAGCCAACACCTCCTTTGGCCGCCATTCCTTCCAGTTCTCTGCTGCCAATGACTGGAACAAACTTCAAAAATCTCTGAAGCTGGAGACTCTTATCTCCCTCACTAACTTTAAGCGTCAGTTGTCAGAGCAGCTTACCGATCACTGCACCTGTACACAGCCATTCTGAAATTAGCCCACCCAACTACCTCATCCCCATATTGTTATTTATTTTGCTAATTTGCACCCCAGTATCTCTATTTGTACATCATCTTTCTGCACATCCATCATCTCCAGTGTTAATTACGAAATTGTAACTATTTTTGCACTATGGCCTATTTATTTCTTGCCTTACCTCCATAACTTACTACATTTGCACACACTGTATATATATTTTCTGTTGTATTTTGACTTTATGTTTTGTTTAGCCCATATGTAACTCTGTGTATGTTTTTATCGCACTGCTTTGCTTTATCTTGGCGGTCGCAGTTGTAAATGAGAACGTGTTCTCAACTGGCTTACCTGGTTAAATAAAGTTAAATATATATATATATATATATATATATATATATATATATATATATATATATTTTTTTTTTTTAAAAGCCTTTTCAGAGTATCTGGAGCATGCAAAGTACTGACAGGAAATGATGTATTCGTGACACTGGAAGGACCTCGTCTTTCTCCGTCATATCTTCCAACATGTCCGCCCTGTTCGGCCCATTGTTGACTGACCAGTCTCTGTTTAAATCTAATTAGTTTGTGAAAAACTCCTTGCTAGTTTAGCCTCTGGGTGAGGCTGGGGAGAGAAGGCTTCAGAAGACTTTTCAGAGGGAAGGACATTATATTGTGATGAAATTGAAAGGATCCATGTGAGGGAATTGAACCAAGAATGAAAGAAAGAAGTGATGTTGTCACGGTGATATTGAAAGGACCCATCCTTGAGAGGAAATGCTGTATGGACTATGAGTTATCATGTTTTACTGAAACTTGAAGAACACAAAGTAGAGACAATAAGATGTTGTGTGATACAGAAAATAAAGACCTCGTCTTCTCATACAGTCATACAAAGGTCCAGAAATAAAATATGCCATGTAAATACACCTAAGCCTTTTGAGTCAAAATAGATCATTTTAATTAAAACCAGTTCAGTATACATAATGTTTCCAAAATGACAGTGAATAAAACCCCTCTAGACAGAAAGAAAGAGAGAAAGAAAACCTTGCTCTGCTTTCCTTTTGTCCTCAATTCTCCCTCCATTCTCCCTACATTCTCCCTCCATTCTCCCTCCATTCTTCCTCCATTCATCCTCCATTCTTCCTCCATTCTCCCTCCATTCTCCCTCCATTCTCCCTCCATTCTCCCTCCATTCGTCCTCCATTCTCCCTCCATTCTCCCTCCATTCATCCTCCATTCTTCCTCCATTCTCCCTCCATTCTTCATTCCATTCTCCTCCATTCTCCCTCCATTCCCCTCCATTCTCCCTCCATTCTCCCTCCATTCTCCCACCAGTCTCCCTCCATTCTTCATCCATTCTCCCTCCATTCTCCCTCCATTCTTCCTCCATTCTCACCCATTCTCCTCCCATTCTTCCTCCATTCTCCCTCCATTCTCCCTCCATTCTCCCACCAGTCTCCCTCCATTCTCCCTCCATTCTCCTCCATTCTCCCTCGAGTCTCCCTCCATTCTCCTCCATTCTTCCTCCATTCTCCCTCCATTCTTCCTCCATTCTCCCTCCATTCTCCCTCCATTCTCCCGCTATTCTCCCTCCATTCTTCCTCCATCTCCCTCCATTCTCCCACCAGTCTCCCTCCATTCTCCCTTCATTCCCCTCCATTCTTCCTCCATTCTCCCTCCATTCCCCCTCCATTCTCCCTCCATTCTTCCTCCATTCTTCCTCCATTCTCCCTCCATTCTCCCTCCATTCTCCCTCCATTCTCCCTCCATTCTCCCTCCTACAGATGGGAGCAGGTGAAAAAACTGGATGTTTAATTTATTCTACATGGTTATCCCTCAACTAACCCCTCCACTACTCAACACCAGAATACACCCCTCACGACTTTATTCTCTATAGGACCAAGTGGAGAGGTGGAGGTGGTTAGAACCTTTGCAGCCATTCCATTGACATGAGGATAAAAAAGACTGTTGTTGTAAC
Organism: Coregonus clupeaformis; assembly: GCF_020615455.1. Lineage (NCBI taxonomy): Eukaryota > Metazoa > Chordata > Actinopteri > Salmoniformes > Salmonidae > Coregonus > Coregonus clupeaformis. The sequence continues at coordinate 7,682,197 of NC_059212.1, read as the reverse complement.
TGTTGATGGAGGTTCTCTGGTACAAGGTTAGAGCTGCTCTTTCTTCTGGCCTCTTCTATGTGTGTGTGTGTGTGTGGGGAGGGGGGGGGGGGGTGGAGGAATGGCCAAGGTGAGTAACATACAAAATAAATTGAATGCTCAAGAGAAGAGATTTCCACTCCCGCGCACTTGTCTACTGGCGCACACAGAACACATTCCTACACAAACAGATAGGCTCATCCAAGGACCTCACGACAAAGTTGGGACTTCTCAAGTTGAAGATGCATATAAGGTGCACATATTATTTATTTTGTTAAAATATTTATTTGGATTGAATTAAGGAAAAACTCTGAAAGCGTCTGAGGTATTCTAGCCAAGCCTCGTCCCACACCTGCTCTCTATTAGTTGCATTAGTGGTCGTGTGTGTGTGTGTGTGTGTGTGTGTGTGTGTGTGTAGGTCCTCAGACTAACAGGACTAATGTTCACTAGAGGACAATGTGTTATCTGGACGTGTCTGCTACAAGCTGTTTACTATTAACACAATTTACGGTTAATTACACACTCTATTGTGATGGTGTGTAACTGTGTGTGTCTGTGTATGTGTGTGTGTGTGTGTGTGTGTGTGTGTAACTGTGTTCGTCTGTGTATGTGTGTGTGTGTGTGTGTATGTGTGTGTGTTTGTGTGTGTGTGTCTGTATCTCTGTGTGTGTGTGTGTGTGTGTGTGTGTGTGTGTGTGTGTGTGTGTGTGTGTGTGTGTGTGTGTGTGTGTGTGTGTGTGTGTGTGTGTGTGTGTGTGTGTGTTTGTGTGACAGAGAGTCTGTACGCGCGTGTGTGCCTGCAGTCGGGCATTAGCGTTAATTAGAGTCTGAAGTGTATGAAAGCATCTGTTATTAAGGAATTAAACAGCTTCTCTGTCATCTGTTTATTTTGGTTTGCGTCCCAAATGACACTCCTCTTCAGTGTACAATTTTTAACCAGGGCCCATAGGACTAGTCAAAAGTAGTGAACTATGTAGGGAGTAGGGAGCCGCTTTGGGATGCAGCCTTGGTGTTTTGGATGAGTTCCGATGTGTTTTTGTTCTGCAGATCAGAATACAGTACCGCCCCAGGAACATTATGCCAACCTGTTACATTGAATGTCATTTGAGATTTGCACGCCAAATATTGTGTTCTGCCAAACGCAGAACAGTCACTTCTTGCTCGGTGCACGCTTATGTTTTTGAGTGTGGGATGGTCACGGGGTTAGCATTATAGTTACAGTTAGTAGTAGTTTCAACCTCTCTGTAATGGACATGTTTCCCTGATGCCCGCTGTGTAATGTCTCACTTGGCAGAGGTTCATATTGGTTCACACATGCACACAGACACACACACGCCCCCCAAACAAACCAAACACACACACACACACACACACACTCACACACACACCCACACACATACTGTATAGTGCACTACTTTTGACCAGGGTCCATGGGGCTTCCACTACTTTTGACCAGTGCCCATGGGGCTTCCACTACTTTTGACCAGTGCCCATGGGGCTTCCACTACTTTTGACCAGGGTCCATGGGGCTTCCACTACTTTTGACCAGTGCCCATGGGGCTTCCACTACTTTTGACCAGGGTCCATGGGGCTTCCACTACTTTTGACCAGTGCCCATGGGGCTTCCACTACATTTGACCAGTGCCCATGGGGCTTCCACTACTTTTGACCAGAATCCATAGGGCTCTGGTCCAAAGTAGCGCACTATATAGGGATTAGCGTGCCATTTGGGACTCAGACTGAGGCTAGGAGCGAACTGAAGGCTCCACCTCACTGCTATCTATCTCTTGTTGATAGAACATAGAGAGATTAAGAAACAGGAGAGACACTTACAGTAATGCACAGTATCTATTCTAAGCTGAACATTCAACACTGTGTTTCATAAAACTAATATGATTTAATATGTGAAGTTTGAAAAATGTATGATGGAGCTGTATGTTTTAGAGTTAGAAGATTAAACGTTTTCCTATCGGAACTCATTGTCAAATCAAATCAAATTTGATTGGTCACATACACATATTTAGCAGATGTTATTGCAGGCGTAGCGAGATGCTTGTATCTGGAAGTTTGTTGCTGCCACTTAAATGTCGTAGTCCACCCAAGGCCTAATAATCCATCATAACCACCAGTAGATAATGTATTGTTTGTAGAACACTTTCAATCAGTATTCGAACCATGACCTCCGTTCTGCTGGGTAAAATAAAGGCTTTCTCATCTCAATTCAACAGATGTACATTTTCTGTTTGAATGAATCACCACTCAGTTTCTCTCTCTCCTTCACCTTCTCTCTCTTTCTCTTTCTCTTTCTCTCTGTATCTTTCTCTCTCTCTCTCTCTCTCTCACTCTCTCTCTCTCTCTCTCTCTCTCTCTCTCTCTCTCTCTCTCTCTCTCTCTCTCTCTCTCTCTCTGGTCAGACACCAAGTATTTTCATTTTATGGGTCAGTATATCTTGGTCTTCTGGATTGACAGAATAATGATGATCATGAAAATGTGATCATTCGGAACCTTGGACTGAGCTATGGCCTCCATCCATCCATCCGTCCATCCCTCCATCTCTCCATTCCCTTCATTCCTTCACCCTAGTCACATGCTCTTGACCTACTTTCCCATACTGAAATAGCTGGTTGCCACAGTTCAGTCAGACAGTACAAACTGTGATTTCCCTTTTCTTCAGGGGAGAATTTATCATGCTACAGAGAGCGACAGGAGCCTTTCTCTGTTTGTTTTGCTTTGGTGTTGTACTGTACACCCTTTATGTTAATGTGTGTATATACCAGGACCTGTCTTTGGTGTTGGACTGTACACCCTTTATGTTAATGTGTGTATATACCAGGACCTGTCTTTGGTGTTGGACTGTACACCCTTTATGTTAATGTGTGTATATACCAGGACCTGTCTTTGGTGTTGGACTGTACACCCTTTATGTTAATGTGTGTATATACCAGGCCCTGTCTTTGGTGTTGGACTGTACACCCTTTATGTTAATGTGTGTATATACCATGCCCAGAACCTGGAATGACACTTTTGGGAACTATCTGTACAAACAACACTATGTTATAGCACAGTAGGATCATGTAAGAGACTGCACAGAGACTCATGGTCCATGGTTGGTTTATCATATAGAAATACCATTGTTGATTTCGAATGGGGTAGGCAACTAGATTCAGCCACGGGCTGAATCTAGTTATGATTATAATTATTTGTACACCAAATTGACCACATGTAACGATCCCGGCAGTCTGAGTCGGGTCCTGTCTGGTGACTAGTTTTTCTGTTCGTGATCTCCAGTTTCCCGAGGGTTCGGGAACGCTCCGGGGAGCTCTCTTGATTTCCGCACCTGCATCCCATCAGCAATCTGCACACCTGGTCCTGATCATCACCCTTCTTAGGCTCTGGCCTAACATCCATTCCCTGCCGGATCGTTAGCCATGAACAGTAGGTTTACCAGAGTATCAGTCTTAGAGCCTAGCGTTAGTTTTGTTGTTTTTGCACCTTGTTGGTTTGTTGCTTACTTACCCCGTTTTGTTCCATCTGCAGTCACCCGTCCGGAACCTTCATCCAACCTCTGCCTGGTGGTGGCGGCTGCCGACCCAGGATGGGATCAACCACTGCACCCCCAACAACTAATCAACGCCGCCCGCTCTGTTCCCTGGATTATTCAGCATCACTCTTGAATTTGTAATAAACACTCACCTTCGTTTCAACTTACCTTGTCCTGGTCTGCTTCTGGGTTCTGGCTTAGCAACTCGTGACAGAACGATCCGGCCAGTAATGAACCCAGCGGACCTGGACTCTGTTCGCCATGCCATTACCCATCAGGAGAAGATGTTGGGCCATCATAGCACGGTACTACAGGGAGATCGCGTTGTCGGTTCGAACCTTTCTACCGGTCTGACGGAGGTCCAGAACCAACGCAAGTTTCCGGTGGAGGATCCACTACCGGTTTCACCCATCTCGCCTGCCGCTTCTGGAGCTGTGTCCTTCCGTGAGCCCAAGGTTCCGACGCCGGATAAATATGAGGGGGGAGCTGGGAAGATGCCGTTTCCTTCCTTATGCAGTGTGGATTAGTGTTCGATCTACAGCCCTACTCTTATGCCACAGACAAGGCTAGGATAGCCTTTGTGATTGCGTTGCTGCGTGGTCGAGCGCTGGAGTGGGCTTCAGCCGTTTGGGAACGACAAGACCCCTGCATGGCTTCATACCAGGGGGTTCACGGCCGAGATGAGGAAGCTCTTCGACCATTCCGTCCGAGGGAGGGACGCAGCTAGGCGCCTGTTTTCGCTTCACCAAGGAACTCGCAGCGTGGCCGACTTCGTGATCGAGTTCAAGACGTTGGCTGTGGAGAGTGGGTGGAACGAGGAGTCTCTGCAAGCGGCCTTTTACCAGGGTCTGTCGGAGCAGCTCAAGGATGAGTTGATCTCCTATCCGGAGCCTAGTGACCTGGACAGCTTGGTAGCCTTGTCTATTCGGGTGGATAATCGAGTCCGAGAGCGAAGGAGGGAGAAGCAATGGGGGTCCGTCCAATCGATCAGCTTCTCAGTTCCCAGTCGGGTCGGGTGGTGGACCAGAACACGTCGATCATTCTCCACCACAAAGGATTAGTGGAGAGGTCCTCTCTCCCGATTCTGAACCCATGCAAGTGGGGGCGGCACGGGTTAACCAAGGAGGAGCGTCAACATAGACGTAAGACCAACTGCTGCCTCTACTGTGGTAGCTCGGGACATTACATCTCCACTTGTTCCCCGGCGGTCGTCAAACTGCCCGGCTCGCTAAAGTTGGGAGGACTTTTAGCGAGCCAGTTTCAACCTCTCAGTACCTCTGTCAGACCCCGCTTCCCGGCTACCCTTGTGAACAGGAATCAGAGCTTAGCGATTAACGCTTTTATCGATTCAGGTGCCGATGGAAGCTTTCTTGATGCCGAGTTGGTGGAACAGCTGGGGCTTTCCAAGGAGCAATTGCCGGAAGCCATTGAAGCGACCACTCTGAACGGCAGTAGTCTGGCACGTATCACGATGAGGACTGAACCGGGTTAAGATGCGGTTGTCGGGAATCATTCTGAGATGATTTCATTCTTCATTCTGCCGTCTTCCCATGTTCCTCTGGTCCTTGGATACCCCTGGCTGAAGGAACACAATCCCGTTCGATTGGGTGACGGGCAAGGTAACGAGTTGGAGCCTTGATTGTCATGCTAACTGTCTCAAGACTGCCTGCCCCCATTCGGTTCCCAGTCAGGTGATTGAGGCTAAACCCCCAGATTTGTCCCTGGTTCCCGAGACATATCACGATTTGGGGGAAGTTTTCAGTAAGCAGAAGGCTCTGTCACTCCCTCCCCACCGACCATATGATTGTGCCATCAACCTGTTCCTGGAGCTGTCTACCCCAAGGGAAGGTTATACAGTATCTCCCGACCTGAACGTGAGGCTTTGGAGACCTACATCAAGGAGTCCCTAGCTGCTGGTCTCGTTCGTCCTCGTCATCACCCCCTGGGGGCAGGATTCTTCTTTTGTGGGTAAGAAGGATGGCTCTCTTCGACCGTGTATTGATTATCGGGGGTTGAATGACATCACGGTCAAGAACAAGTATCCCCTGCCCTTGATGAGTTCTGCCTCGACTCCTTACAGGGTGCTACGGTGTTCACCAAGCTGACCTACGCATGTCGTATCGCATGGTCCGGATCAGAGAGGGGGACGAGTGGTTGACGGGTTTCAATACACCGATGGGTCACTTCGAGTATCAGGTGATGCCGTTTGGACTGACCAATGCTCCAGCGGTATTCCAGAGTATGGTGAACGACGTCCTGAGAGATATGATCGGTCTCTTTGTGTTTGTTTACCTGGATGACATTCTGATCTTCTCGAAGGAACCTTCCGACCACGTCCAGCATGTCCGGCAGGTTCTGCAGCGATTGTTGGAGAATCGCCTGTTCGTGAAGGCCGAGAAGTGCGAGTTTCACGCCCACACGACATCCTTTCTCGGGTACATCATCTCCAGGGGAGAGATTAGGATGGATCAGGAGAAGGTTAGAGCGGTTCTGGAATGGGCCCAGCCCGGTACGAGATTGCAGCTCCAGAGATTTTTGGGGTTTGCGAATTTCTACCGCAGATTCATCCGGGATTACAGCCGTGTGGCCGCTCCGTTAACTGCCTTGACTTCCAGTATCAGGACCTTCAAGTGGAATCCGGAGGCGGATCGAGCGTTCTGGATTTGAAGAGGCGATTCACCAACGCACCGATTCTCTCTCAACCGGACACGGCCCGTCAGTTCGTCGTTGAAGTGGACGCGTCTGATGTGGGAGTTGGCGCCATCCTGTCGCAGCGATGCTCCACGGACAGTAAACTCCATCCCTGCGCCTACTACTCGTCGCTTCGCCTGCGGAGAGGAATTACGATGTGGGTAACCGGGAGCTTCTCGCGGTGAAACTTGCCTTGGAGGAGTGGCGCCACTGGTTGGAGGGGCGGAGCAACCGTTTATTGTCTGGACTGACCACAAGAATCTTGCTTTACGTGCAATCGGCTAAACGTCTCAACTCCCGCCAGGCCAGGTGGGCGTTGTTTTTCGGACGATTCAAGTTTTCCCTGACGTTCCGACCTGGATCTAAGAACGGCAAGGCGGACGCCTTGTCCCGGATGTTCTCCAAGACGGAGGAGAGTGGGTCCAAGACCGAGACAATTCTCCCCGGGAACTGCGTCGTGGGAGCAGTTGTGGAAGATTGAGGAGGAGGTGCTGGCGGCCCCCGGACTCAGCCCGGTCCCGTAACGGTCCACCCGGTCGGTTGTTTGTGCCTGAGTCGGGTTCGTCCTGCTGTCCTCAAATGGTCCCACGCCAGCAAGATGGCTTGTCACCCTGGCGTGGCTCGGACAATGGCGTTTCTTCGCAGACGCTTTTTGGTGGCCTGCCATGGCCGAGGATACTCGGGGTTTTGTTGCTGCCTGTCCAGTGTGTGCGCAGAATAAGAGTACCAATCGGCCCAGCTCTGGACTACTTCACCCCCTTCCTATTCCCCGGCGACCATGGTCGCATCTGGCCCTGGACTTCGTCACTGGGTTGCCCGCTTCTGAGGGGAACACGGTCGTTCTGACTATCGTGGACAGATTCAGCAAGTTCGCCCACTTTGTGCCAATTGCCAAGCTTCCTCTGCCTCGGAGACGTCCGAGATCCTGGTTAGGGAGGTTTTCAGGGTCCACGGTTTGCCCAGTGATATCGTTTCCGACCGTGGCCCTCAGTTTACCTCTGCTGTCTGGAAGTCCTTCTGTTTGGCCATTGGAGCTACAGTCAGTCTCACATCGGGTTTTCACCCCCAATCCAATGGTCAGGCGGAGAGAGCCAACCAGAAGATGGAATCCACGCTACGCTGCCTGGTCTCTTCCAACCCCACCTCCTGGGTCTCTCAGTTGCCTTGGGTTGAGTATGCCCACAATACTCTCCCCTACATCTGCCACTGGGATGTCTCCCTTCCAGTGCCTGTATGGCTACCAACCTCCCCTGTTCCCTTCTCAGGAGAAGGAGCTCTCAGTGCCTTCTGTTCAGGCCCATATTACGTCGTTGCCACCGGACCTGGCATCGGGCCAGAAAGGCACTCCTTAGAGTTTCGGACCGGTATCAGCTCCAGGCGAATCGTCGCCGGATCCCCGCTCCCACCTATTCCATCGGAGATAGGGTCTGGTTGGCCACACGGGATCTTCCGTTACGGACTGGAGTCTAGGAAGTTGTTACCGAGTTCATTGGTCCGTTTGTGGTGGAGAAGGTGATCAATCCGGTGGCAGTTCGACTCAAACTCCCGAGGACGCTCAGAGTCCATCCCACCTTTCATGTCTCCTGCCTCAAGCCTGTTTTCCTCAGTCCTCTGTTGCCTCCTCCGCCTCCTCCTCCTCCTCCTCGGATGATCGGAGGTGGTCCTGCCTACACGGTGCGTCGCATCATGGATTCCAGACGGCGGGGCCGGGGTTTCCAGTATCTCGTGGACTGGGAGGGGTATGGTCCGGAAGAGAGGAGTTGGATTCCGCGCGACAGGTCCTAGATGCTGACCTCATCAGTGACTTCTACCGCCTCCATCCTGGCGCTCCGGGAGTCCGCCCGGTGGCGTTCGTCGGAGGGGGGTACTGTAACGATCCCGGCAGTCTGAGTCGGGTCCTGTCTGGTGACTAGTTTTTCTGTTCGTGATCTCCAGTTTCCCGAGGGTTCGGGAACGCTCCGGGAGCTCTCTTGATTTCCGCACCTGCATCCCATCAGCAATCTGCACACCTGGTCCTGATCATCACCCTTCTTAGGCTCTGGCCTAACATCCATTCCCTGCCGGATCGTTAGCCATGAACAGTAGGTTTACCAGAGTATCAGTCTTAGAGCCTAGCGTTAGTTTTGTTGTTTTTGCACCTTGTTGGTTTGTTGCTTACTTACCCCCGTTTTGTTCCATCTGCAGTCACCCGTCCGAACCTTCATCCAACCTCTGCCTGGTGGTCGGCGGCTGCCGACCCAGGATGGGATCAACCACTGCACCCCCAACAACTAATCAACGCCGCCCGCTCTGTTCCCTGGATTATTCAGCATCACTCTTGAATTTGTAATAAACACTCACCTTCGTTTCAACTTACCTTGTCCTGGTCTGCTTCTGGGTTCTGGCTTAGCAACTCGTGACACCACAACTAAGCCCAAAATAAGATTGGATCTGAAAACAGCAATCATTTTATACCTTGATTACATTGAGACATTGGTGGGAATACTCGGGAACAGATTTCCTGAAATAAACAATTTTTTTGCTGAATTCCTGATTGTAGTCTTATTTTATTTTATATATGTTTGTAAACATTTGTCGGTCGGTTTTGCCGGTCGGTTTTGCGGGTCGGTTTTGCAGGTCAGTTTTGCGGGTCAGTTTTGCTGGTTGGTTTTGTGGGTCAGTTTTGGCCCGCAGGCTGCCTGTAGCCGACCCCTGTTTTAGAATGTTAGCGATCTGTTTTGGTATTTGTGTCAAAAATAGCCTGATACAACAAATTGTTATAGATGATTACGTCTTTGTTGTATGGCACAGCAGACATCCTGGTTTTCTCTAGAGAATTTCAAGTGAATCTTCCATCAAACCTAATGTTTTACTCAGGCTATTGGTTACACAATTTAATGTGAAAGTTATTTTTAAGATACAAACTCAGTGGCCTTGTGGTTAGAGCATCTTCCCTGAGATTGGAAGGTTGGGAGTTTGATGCCTGGGCTGAGTCATACCAACGACTGTAAAAATGGGACCTGATGCGTCTCTGCTTGGCACTCAGCATTAAGGAGATAGATTAGGGTTAAGGCCCTGCGATAGACTAGCATCCTGTCCGGGGGTGTCACGACTTCCTCCGAGCTGCCTCCTCTCCTTGTTCTGTGGTCCTCTGTAGCTCAGCTGGTAGAGCATGGCGCTTGTTTCGCCAGGGTAGTGGGTTCAACCCCCGGGACCACCCATACGTAAAAATGTATGCACACATGACTGTAAGTCGCTTTGGATAAAAGCGTCTACTAAATGGCATATTATTATTCTGGCAGGCTTCGGCGTTCATCGTCACCGGCCTTCTAGCCACTGCCGCGTCTCAACATTCCATTTGTTTTGTCTTGTTGATTACACACACCTGGTTCATATCCCCTCATCAGTACCTGTATAAGTGTTCCCTCTGCCCTCTTGTCTTTGTGTGTGATTGTTTATTGTGGAGGAGAGAGAAGTTCGGTGGAGCTCCGTGTATTTTGTATCGCCTGGAATATTCCCTGTGTGCCTTGTATTTTCCAGTGCGCCTGTTTTGCGCACTGGAGTGTTTTGACGCAATACTGCGTAACTCTGTGATTCAGAATAAATCCAGTTATTCTGTGATTTACCCTCCTGCGCCTGACTCCTTCAAAATTACCTCATCACAGAATCACACACACCAACATGGAGTCAGCAGGAGAGGAGCACCTGCCTGGAGTCGTGGCACGGGTCCGGGAGCAGTCGACTATGCTAACAAGCTTGGGAGAAGCGATGGATCGGGTTCTCCAGGTCGTCCAACGCCTGGAGGGGAGAGGACCCGATCTTTCGGGATCAGCTGAGTGACCGGATCCAGCCACCCACACCCCAGCACCCAGAGGGATTCACATATCTCGACCACAGGATTTAGACGGGACAGCTGCCCTCTGCCAGGGATTCCTATTACAAATGGATTTATACTTCTCGACCATCAGACCGGCTCCATCGGAGCTGGAGAAGGTGTCCGCCCTCGTCTCCTGCCTCTTGGGGAAAGCCCTGGAGTGGGCCAACATGGTCTCGAGTGAAGGAGGAGCCGCGTTGGACAACTACGGGGAGTTCACTCGCCTCTTTCGGGCCGTCTTCGATCACCCGCCCGAGGGTAGAGAGGCGGGCGAGCGGCAGGTCCACCTGAGGCAGGGGGCGAGACCAAGCAGGACTTCGCCTGGAGTTTCACTCTAGCGGCTGGGTCCGGGTGGAACGAGCGGGCCCTCATCGACCACTTCTAGTGCCATCTACGAGAAGATGTCCGAAGGGACACCATGTTGTCTTTCGATCAACTGGTGGACACATGGCCATCCGGTTGGACAACCTCCTGGCTTCTAGAGGTCATCCTGGAAGTGGCCTGCCCGTTCTATCCATTCCACTCTCCATCAGAGTACGTGACAGTCGTCCATTAAGGTCCGGGTTCGTTAGGGAAGTTACAGCACCAGTCACTATGTTTACGCACGAGACTCATCAAGAGCAAGTCACTTTTTTTAAAATTATTGAGTCTCCTCATTTCCCTGTTGTGTTAGGTCTTCCCTGGTTAGCACTACACAACCCCACCTTTTCATGGCCGCAGAGGGTTCTCACGGGGTGGTCGCTAGAGTGTCAGGGTAGGTGTCTAGGTGTTTCCGTTGGTGCAACCACGGTGGAAAGTCCAGACACTACCTCCACCGGTGCATACCCCGAATACCTTGATTTGGCACACCCGTTTTCCAAAATGCAGGCGACCAAATTAACACCTCATCGGGAGGGGGTTTGCGCGATAAACCTCCGGGTAGACGCTGTGCCTCCCAGGAGTCATGTATATCCGCTGTCGCAGGCTGAAACGGAGGCTATGGAGACATACGTCTCCGAGTCCCTGCGTCAGGGGTTCATACTTCCCTCCAATTCGCCCGCCTCCTCAAGTTTATTTTTTGTGAAGAATTGATTACCGAGCACTGAACAAGGGGACAATACGTTATAGTTATCCTCTACCCCTCATTCCATCTGTGATCGAGTCAATGCATGGGGCGTATTTCTTCACAAAATTAGATCTCCGGAGTGCATACAACCTGGTGCGTGTCCGAGAGGGGGACGAGTGGAAGACAGCATTCAGCACAACCACCGGGCATTACGAATACCTGGTTTGATGAATGCTCCATCTGTCTTCCAGTCCTTTGTGAACGAGGTGTTTCGGGACATGCTTGGTCGCGGTGTAGTGGTCTACATCGATGATATTCTGGTGTATTCCGCTACGCGTGCCGAGCATGTGTCCCTGGTTCACAAAGTGCTGGCCCGACTGTTGGAACATGACCTTTATGCCAAGGCAGAAAAGTGTCTGTTTTTCCAACAGTCCGTCTCCTTCCTCGGATATCGCATTACCACCTCAGGTGTGGAGATGGAGGGAGATCGCATTTTAGCCGTGCGTAATTTGCCGACTCCAACCACGGTTAAGGAGGTGCAGCGCTTTATTGGCTTTGCCAACTACAATCAGAGGTTTATCCGGGGCTTTGGCAAGGTCACAGCTCCCATCGCATCTCTGTTGAAGGGTGGGCCATCCCTGCTCCGCTGGTCTGCTGAGGCTGACAGGGCCTTCAGTAACCTGAGGGTTCTGTTCACCTCAGCCCCGGTACTGGCCCATCCTGATCCATCACTACCGTTCATAGTGGAGGTGGATGCGTCCGAGGTAGGGATAGACGCTGTCCTATCTCAACGCTCGGGCACGCCACCCAAGCTCTGCCCCTGTGCCTTCTTCTCCAAGAAGCTCAGCCCGGCGGAGCAGAACTACGACGTTGGTGATCGGGAACTGTTGGCTGTTGTCCGAGCCCTGACTGTGTGGAGGCACTAGCTCAAGGTGGCGAAACACCCTTTCCTCATCTGGAAGGACCACCGTAACCTGGAGTACATCCGGGAAGCGAGGAGGCTGAACCCTCGCCATGCCAGGTGGGCCCTATTCTTCACCTGGTTTGATTTTACACTATCTTACGAAGAACATGAAGGCAGACTCACTGTCACGGCTGTACGACACAGAGGAGAGGCCCATAGACAACACCCCCATACTCCCGGCCTCCTGCATTGTGGTGTCGGTAGTATGGGCGATGGATGCGAGACATAGAGCGGGCATTACGCACAGAGCCATCTCCACCTCAGTGTCCAGCTGGGCTGCAGTATGTGCCTTCTCTTGTCCGTGACCATCTGATCTATTGGGCACACACGTCCCCCTCCTCTGGTCACCCAGGTATTGGTCGTACAGTGTGCTGCCTGACTGGAAAGTACTGGTGGCCTACCCTGGCTGAGGACGTGAGGGTGTATGTCTCCTCCTGCTCTGTTTGTGCCCAGAGTAGGGCACCTAGGCACCTCCCAGCGAGTAAGTTACATCCCTTACCAGTTCCACAATGGCCATGGTCCCACTTGTGTATTGACTTCCTTACTGATTTTCCCATCTGTCAGGGTAACACCACCATCCTGGTCGTTGTGGACCGCTTTTCCAAAGCCTGCTGCCTCCTTCCTCTGCCAGTCTCCCCACGGCCCTGCAGGCTGCGGAGGCCCTGTTCATGGAATGTATGGGGGTCTCGGTCAGCCTGGCCTCTGGTTTTCACCCCGAGTCTAATGGGCAGGTGGAACGGGTGAATCAGGATGTGGGTAGGTTCCTGCGGTCCTACTGCCAGGACTGGCCGGGGGAGTGGTCGGTGTTCCTGCCATGGGCCGAATATGCCCAGAACTCTCTCCGCCACTCCTCCACTAACCTAACACCATTTCAATGTGTTTTAGGTTATCAGCCGGTTCTGGCACCGTGGCATCAGAACCAGACCGAGGCTCCTGCGGTGGATGACCTGTTTCGGCGCACGGAGGAGATGTGGAACGCTACTCACGCCCACCTCCAATGCGCCGTGCGTCTCCAGAAGGCCAACGCTGACCGCCACCGCAGTGAGGCCCCGGTCTGTGTACCGGGTGAACGGGTCTTGCTCTCGACCCGGAATCTGCCCCTCCGCATGCCCTGCTGGAAGCTGAGCCCGCGGTTTGTGGGGCCGTTCAAAGTCCTGAGGAGAATAAACAAGGTTACTTATAGGTTACTACTCCCTCCTGATTACTGCATTAACCCCTCGCTCCATATGTCTCTGCTCAGGCCGGTGGTGGTTGGTCCGCTCCAGGAGTCTGAGGTGCGGGAGGTCCCTCCGCCCACTCTGGACATCGAGGGGGCCCCGACGTTCTCCGTCCGTTCCATCCTGGATTCGAGGCGTCGGGTGGGGGGCCTTCAGTACCTCGTGGAGTGGGAGGGGTACAGTCCGGCGGAGCGGTGCTGGGTCCCTGTGAGGGATATCCTCGATCCCTCCCTGTTGTGGGATTTCCACCGTCGCCATTGGCTTCGCCCTGCTCCGCGTCCTCCTGGTCATCCTCGAGGCCGGTGTCGGCGCGCTGCTGGAGCTTCAAGGGGTGGGTGGGGGGTACTGTCACGACTTCCTCCGAGGCTGCCTCCTCTCCTTGTTCGGGCAGGCTTCGGCGATCGTCGTCACCGGTCTTCTAGCCACTGCCGCTCCTCATCACATCATTCCATTTGTTTTATCTTGTTAATTACACACACCTGGTTCATATCCCCTCATCAGTACCTGTATAAGTGTTCCCTCTGCCCCCTTGTCTTTGTGTGTGATTGTTTATTGTGGAGGAGAGAGATGCTCGGTGGAGCTCAGTGTATTTTGTATCGCTGGGAATATTCCCTGTGTACCTTGTATTTTCTAGTGCGCTTGTTTTGCGCACTGGAGTGTTTTTGACGCATTACTGCGTAACTCTGTGGTTCAGAATAAATCCTGTTATTCTGTGATTTACCCTCCTGCGCCTGACTCCTTCATAATCACCTCATCACAAAGGGGTGTACTGGTACATTAACCTGCCTCAGGCTACAGAATCAGGAGATAAGCTCCTGCTCCTATGAGCCAAGGCTACTTACTTACTTCTATTTAAGATGATGATAAAGTGGTTTGATAGTTATTGAACGAGTGGATGTTTGGAGAATAAACAAAAACACTAGTAGCTACATAAAATCCGACAAATACATCATTTATTACTTCAATACAAATGTCATCAGAGCACACTTGCATTTCATAAATACCACACGACATTAGAACATGGGTCATTAGCCCAACCAAAACAGTGACAACATCTTGTGCGAAAAGATCTTTAAAACGAAACGCATAGTAAACATTGAACTGATACAACACTTCCCCTCAGACCACACAGCAAGTTCACTTACAGATACAGGTAGGGCTATTTTATTAATTAAGTGTGATTGTAAAGTCTAAATTGTCTCTAATGGCACCCTATTGCCTATTTAGTGCACTACTTTTGGCGAGAGCTCTGTGGGCCCTGTAGGGAATAGGGTGTTATTTGGGATGCAACGTAAGTGTATTTAGTCTGTGGTAGCGTAACCATTGCTGACCAGCCTCTAGCATAGGCTGCTTGTTCTTCTGTAGGACACACAAGTCACAGTTAGGTACAGTAAAAAATAAAAATTAAAACTGTCCCATGTCATAAAGACATTGAGCCACTGGACACTTGTCCATTTCACATTGAGTATTTAAATACTGTATTACCGACATCGCTCACTCTAATATTTCTACTACTGTACATTGTATTTAGTTACACTGTTTATACACACCACATATTTATTTCTATACTGGATTCTTGACATAGCTCACTCTAATATATCTACTGCTGTACATGTCATTCTTAGTATATATACTGCTGTACATGTCATTCTTAGTATATCTACTGCTGTACATGTCATTCTTAGTATATCTACTGCTGTACATGTCATTCTTAGTATATCTACTGCTGTACATGTCATTCTTAGTATATCTACTGCTGTACATGTCATTCTTAGTATATCTACTGCTGTACATATCATTCTTAGTATATCTACTGCTGTACATGTCATTCTTAGTATATCTACTGCTGTACCTATCATTCTTAGTATATGTTGTGTAAATCCTTCCAGTGTAGATATGTATAGATTGCATCTGTATTACTGTTACAGGGCTATTTCCGTTGTTAACTGGATTCGTCCTGACGTTCTAGTTTTTTTGGTTGTACTTCTTTACATTTAAATTAATTGTGTACTTATTTGACATTTTACTGCATTGTTAGGCACTAGTAACATAAGCATTTCGCTGCACCCACTATAACATCCGCTAAACTGTGGACGCGATCAATTCACTTTGATTTGATTAGTACGGTAGTGGAACCTGATTCACCAAACTTAGCACAGTATTTGGGGGTAGTTAAGTGTATGACAGCTAGCAGTTTGTGTCGGCAGATGTGTGTGTGTCTGTGTGTGTGTGTGTGGGTGTGTGCCTAGTACTTGTGTGCCTAGTACCCCCCCTCCCCCACACACACACACACAGATTTTATACTACACCACCTTATTAAGGAAATGCACACAGAGCCATCATAGGCCACCACTTTTTTAGGAACTCAGTCGGGGTCTCAACTTACTGTTGAGAGGTAGAATGGTAGTACAATAAACAAGGTGTAATTTTCGAAACTTGGTTGTGCATCAGCAGTTTTTCTCTTGTTATATCAGTCACTGACAGTCACTCAATTAGCCCATGTCTTGATTGGTAAGTTAGTCAAGCCAGCTATCTACACTTGTAGTAATCATGGTCAAATTAACGACCGGGCACACAGGGCATGTGCCCAGGGGTCCTGAACTCCAGGGGGCCCCCATTGATTGTATTAGTCACTCTCACTCAGATATCATATGATACAAATATGAACATGGCTTAAATCATGGCAAAATGTGTAGAATTGCATGATTACTCTAAAATGTTATTAATTCTAAAACATTTTATTAACTCTTAAATAAATCATTTTTCTCTCCACTGTCAAGAGGTGCGCCACTAAAATGTTTTGCCCGCGAGGTGGGGGATGGGGGGGCCTGCAAGCATGCAAACACGTGCCCCCCACACACACATACACAATGGTGAACTTTGACACACAGAGAGCCAAGGTGCAGGGAGAGGGCTTGACCAGGAGGGGAGCAGTGTAGATGTCCAGGAGAGGACCAGGCGGGAGCAGTGTAGGTGTCCAGGAGAGGACCAGGAGGGAGCAGTGTAGGTGTCCAGGAGAGGACCAGGAGGGAGCAGTGTAGGTGTCCAGGAGAGGACCAGGAGGGAGCAGTGTAGTTGTCCAGGAGAGGACCAGGAGGGGAGCAGTGTAGGTGTCCAGGAGAGGACCAGGAGGGAGCAGTGTAGGTGTCTAGGAGAGGACCAGGAGGGAGCAGTGTAGGTGTCCAGGAGAGGACCAGAAGGGAGAAGTGTAGATGTCCAGGAGAGGACCAGGAGGGAGCAGTGTAGGTGTCCAGGAGAGGACCAGGAGGGAGCAGTGTAGATGTCCAGGAGAGGACCAGGAGGGAGCAGTGTAGATGTCCAGGAGAGGACCAGGAGGGACCAGTGTAGATGTCCAGGAGAGGACCAGGAGGGACCAGTCTAGGGTGTCCAGGAGAGGACCAGGAGGGGAGCAGTGTAGATGTCCAGGAGAGGACCAGGAGGGAGCAGTGTAGGTGTCCAGGAGAGGACCAGGAGGGAGCAGTGTAGATGTCCAGGAGAGGACCAGGAGGGAGCAGTGTAGATGTCCAGGAGAGGACCAGGAGGGAGCAGTGTAGGTGTCCAGGAGAGGATCAGGAGGGAGCAGTGTAGGTGTCCAGGAGAGGACCAGGAGGGAGCAGTGTAGGTGTCCATGAGAGGACCAGAAGGGAGCAGTGTAGGTGTCCAGGAGAGGACCAGGAGGGAGCAGTGTAGATGTCCAGGAGAGGACCAGGAGGGAGCAGTGTAGGTGTCCAGGAGAGGACCAGGAGGTAGCAGTGTAGTTGTCCAGGAGAGGACCAGGAGGGAGCAGTGTAGGTGTCCAGGAGAGGACCAGGAGGGAGCAGTGTAGGTGTCTAGGAGAGGACCAGGAGGGAGCAGTGTAGGTGTCCAGGAGAGGACCAGAAGGGAGCAGTGTAGATGTCCAGGAGAGGACCAGGAGGGAACAGTGTAGGTGTCCAGGAGAGGACCAGGAGGGAGCAGTGTAGATGTCCAGGAGAGGACCAGGAGGGAGCAGTGTAGGTGTCCAGGAGAGGACCAGGAGGGAGCAGTGTAGGTGTCCAGGAGAGGACCAGGAGGGAGCAGTGTTGGTTGTCTAGGAGAGGACCAGGAGGGAGCAGTGTAGGTGTCCAGGAGAGGACCAGAAGGGAGCAGTGTAGATGTCCAGGAGAGGACCAGGAGGGAGCAGTGTAGGTGTCCAGGAGAGGACCAGGAGGGAGCAGTGTAGATGTCCAGGAGAGGACCAGGAGGGAGCAGTGTAGGTGTCCAGGAGAGGGCCAGGAGGGAGCAGTGCAGATGTCCAGGAGAGGACCAGGAGGGAGCAGTGTAGGTGTCCAGGAGAGGAGCAGGAGGGAGCAGTGTAGGTGTCCAGGAGAGGACCAGGAGGGAGCAGTGTAGATGTCCAGGAGAGGACCAGGAGGGAGCAGTGTAGGTGTCCAGGAGAGGACCAGGAGGGAGCAGTGTAGATGTCCAGGAGAGGACCAGCAGGGAGCAGTGTAGATGTCCAGGAGAGGACCAGGAGGGAGCAGTGTAGGTGTCCAGGAGAGGACCAGGAGGGAGCAGTGTAGGTGTCCAGGAGAGGACCAGGAGGGAGCAGTGTAGGTGTCCAGGAGAGGACCAGGAGGGAGCAGTGTAGGTGTCCAGGAGAGGACCAGGAGGGAGCAGTGTAGATGTCCAGGAGAGGACCAGGAGGGAGCAGTGTAGGTGTCCAGGAGAGGACCAGGAGGGGAGCAGTGTAGATGTCCAGGAGAGGACCAGGAGGGAGCAGTGTAGATGTCCAGGAGAGGACCAGGAGGGAGCAGTGTAGGTGTCCAGGAGAGGACCAGGAGGGAGCAGTGTAGGTGTCCAGGAGAGGACCAGGAGGGAGCAGTGTAGGTGTCCAGGAGAGGACCAGGAGGGAGCAGTGTAGGTGTCCAGGAGAGGACCAGGAGGGAGCAGTGTAGGTGTCCAGGAGAGGACCAGGAAGGAGCAGTGTAGGTGTCCAGGAGAGGACCAGTAGGGAGCAGTGTAGGTGTCCAGGAGAGGACCAGGAAGGAGCAGTGTAGGTGTCCAGTTTATGCTAGATGTTCTTCTTTAGAAGCTTTTCTTTTTTTCCTTTTTTGACACAACAGACCACAGTATTAAAGAAACGGCACTGAGATGTCCAATACACACTGTGATGTCACGAGAGGCTGTGTCCTGGAGGGACGTTACATCCCCCTGAGGTGGCTGCAAACCCAGACAGCTATGGCTCCATCTGCTGGTATGGTCGGGAACTCCACCCCTCTATGGCCAATCTTCCCACGCAGCTGAAACAAATGAGGAGCTGATGAGCTGAAGGTTTTGGGAAGGGAAGAGACACAGTCTCCAACCTGGGCTCTCTGGAGGACAAGAGTGCTGCACGTCCACTTCCATGAGGAATATAAGGATTTGGAGATACTTACCTTTGGGAAATACTCACCTTTGGATATATGCACCTGTGGAAATACGTGAGAGACATTTGGAAGGACTTTTTGCTGGGTTGGCCACTAGCTGCAACGTGGACTACAGTAAGGCTGGGGAAAAGTTATCTGAGCGAGTGAGAATTATGATTTTGGATGTGGAAGAGACATCCCTGAACTGTTAACCCTTAAAGAGCCACAAGAGAACAGAATTTTGTTATATTTTCGTTAATTTCCCAAGACCTATAATAAAATCCTTGTTTTGTTTGAACCTTGTCTCCTTGCACTACTTGAGCAATCCCGCTGAAAGCTGTGTAGCCTCTCGTGACGTCACAGATGGTGGAGAATGCGGGCACGCTCAAGCGTTAATAGTGCATGTCAGAGGAGGATACCGAAGGTTTGATCACCCAGTTTTCCAAGTTGGCCGTAGGCTCCCCGCCGACTGAAATGGAGGACATATTGAAAGCCCTTGTTGCTGGCCAGCAAGCCCAGATGCAAGCAAACGTGGCTCTCTTGGAGGAGCAAAGAAAGCCAACCTTCTGAAGGCAGAGGAATTGCAGTTGCAGAGACAGAGGGTGGTCCAAAATACCCGCCCAATAAAGGCAAGTGACTTTATATCTAAGATGGGAGCTACCGATGACATTGAGGCATACCTGCATGCATTTGAGGCCACGGCCACTAGGGAAGCCTGGCCCAAGCAACAGTGGGTTGGTCTGTTAGCCCCCTTTCTAACCGGGGAATCGCTGAATGCTGTCCGGGACCTGGGCCCTGACCAGGTTACTGACTATGATGCCCTGAAGTCTGAGATCCTCAGCAGATATGGACTCACAAAGTTTGGTATGGCCCAGCGCTTTCACAGCTGGACCTTCCAACCAGACCAACCTCCTCGGGCGCAGATGCATGAACTTGTCCGAATCGCAAGGAAATGGCTGGATCCGCAGAGGAATACAGCAGCGGCGGTGGTGGAGGCCGTTGTGGTGGATCGTTACCTACGCGCCCCTGCCTTATGAGGCAAAACGGTTCATCAGTCAACAGGCCTTGACCACGGCTGATCTGACCGTGGAAGCTGTGGAAAAGTACCAGGCCACAGCGGAGATGCTGAATGCTTCCCGAAAAGACCCCAGGAGTGCGGCCCCACCACAAATGGGAAGAACCCGTCCAAAGGACCCCAAGGTCTCGAACCCAGCCACGTCAGGACTTATCCCGGCTCCAGGGGGAGCCAGAAACCAGGCGGGTCCAAGAAGAGTACACCAGGAAGGGGAAACTCTGACAGTGTTACCGGTGTGGGGAGATGGGACATATCTCCTGGCAGTGTGGGAAACCAGCCGATGAACCTATGCCCACTGCGGAGTCCTCCAGCTCAGCACCCACACACCGTTTTGCCTCGCTCTTGGGAGTCGTAGATGGCGGCCCAGATCGAACCCCCCACCTGCCCGGTAACTGTGAATCACCATGATGTGGAGGCCTTACTGGATTCTGGTAGCCGGGCCACCCTGGTGCGTAAGGATTTGGTGGGCCCAACGTGTCTGACCCCGGGAAAGTCCTCCCAGTTTCCTGTGTCCATGGGGACACCAGAGAATACCCCATTACTGAACTTACAATGACCAGCACACGGGGAACCATACACACGACGGCGGGGGTGGTTGATTCCCTCCCCGTCCCTGTCCTAATTGGACGAGACTGCCCAGCCTTTTACCCACTCTGGAGAGAGTCTCAGGAGAGGATAACCCGAGTACCTCGGAAACGGAGAGGCAAGACTCATCCTGGGAAGGCTCCGTGCAATCCTCCGAATTACTCACTCCCGCCCGGGCTCTGATAGGGATGGCAGGTGCCCAGACCGACACAGAGACGGAGCTACAGAATCTGGACAAAGAACTGTCTGGTCTGAAGGGGACCGGCTGAGAGGTATCGTTTGTTAAAGCAACAGTTAGACATGAAGACAGAAGAGTTAGATATCCTCCAGGCTAAACTCCAACAGAGCTCCTTCCATAAGCAACAGGAGGAGCTGGAGAGGCTGCGCAGGACCATCGAGGAGTGTGAGGGAGACCCTGCGCAGTAGTAAGGAGGTCCAGAAGAAGGCAGAGGAGAAGTACAAGGTGTTGGAGAACAAGATGAAGAATGCGGAGGCAGAGAGAGAGAAGGAACTGAAAGCTGCTCAACAGAAGCTAAACTCTGCTAAAACCAAGGCTGATGCGTTCAGTAAGAAACTCAAGGAGAGACAACAGGAGGCTGAGTCCCTGGTCCTAGAGGTGGAGGAGTTGAAGAGAGAGCAGGCTGGCAAGCACCACGGCAATGCGGACGCCCTCTCCCGGCGTGATGCCTTCTTCGCTGCCTTTACCCCCGACGAGGACGTCGGTCCCGAGGAGGGGGATGTGTGATGTCACGAGAGGCTGTGTCCTGGAGGGACGTTACATCCCCTGAGGTGGCTGCAAACCCAGACAGCTATGGCTCCATCTGCTGGTATGGTCGGGAACTCCACCCCTCTATGGCCAATCTTCCCACGCAGCTGAAACAAATGAGGAGCTGATGAGCTGAAGGTTTTGGGAAGGGAAGAGACACAGTCTCCAACCTGGGCTCTCTGGAGGACAAGAGTGCTGCACGTCCACTTCCATGAGGAATATAAGGATTTGGAGATACTTACCTTTGGGAAATACTCACCTTTGGATATATGCACCTGTGGAAATACGTGAGAGACATTTGGAAGGACTTTTTGCTGGGTTGGCCACTAGCTGCAACGTGGACTACAGTAAGGCTGGGAAAAGTTATCTGAGCGAGTGAGAATTATGATTTTGGATGTGGAAGAGACATCCCTGAACTGTTAACCCTTAAAGAGCCACAAGAGAACAGAATTTTGTTATATTTTCGTTAATTTCCCAAGACCTATAATAAAATCCTTGTTTTGTTTGAACCTTGTCTCCTTGCACTACTTGAGCAATCCCGCTGAAAGCTGTGTAGCCTCTCGTGACGTCACAACACGAACACAACAGACCACAGTATTAAAGAAACGGCACAGAGATGTCCAATACACACGAACACAACAGACCACAGTATTAAAGAAACGGCACAGAGATGTCCAATACACACGAACACAACAGACCACAGTATTAAAGAAACGGCACAGAGATGTCCAATACACACGAACACATACAGAGCACACATGCAAGCTTTTACATGAGAATGTATACCCTCTGGTCTAAAACCATGTTTTCTTTTCAATGTGTGTTTCTTTCTGTACAATGTTTTGTTTTTGTAGTCTAATACTGCAAAAGTATTGAGATGGTTACCAGATTTGCACATTCCATATGATAATGAAAATAATTATTGCTTTTCACCATGTTTTTATTAATATAAAAACAAAATCCAATAATAAAAAATATATATATATATTTGCTAGGCACACACTGACCCATATTGACGTATTTTTTGTGCAACAAGTGGACAACAAGCTACAGTACAGGACAAAGAGATTCCACCAAAAGAACAGAGAGTTCAAGGTTTCAACATCATTAGCTGACAACACTTGAGATGGAAAGTCACGTGCACACACACACACACACACGCATACACACTCACACACACGCATACACACTCACACACAGGTCATTAACACTGTTATAGACAGGTAGAGGAAAGCCAGGCCGACAGTAGCTACATTTAACGTGGCACTGCTATTATCATACCACATTGTTGATCACAAGACTGTTTACAGCTAGGGGAAGTGGCCGGGGTTATGTCTAAAACAGCTACGGGAAGTGGCCGGGGTTATGTCTAAAACAGCTAGGGGAAGTGGCCGGGTTATGTCTAAAACAGCTAGGGGAAGTGGCCGGGGTTATGTCTAAAACAGCTAGGGGAAGTGGCCGGGGTTATGTCTAAAACAGCTAGGGGAAGTGGCCGGGGTTATGTCTAAAACAGCTAGGGGAAGTGGCCGGGGTTATGTCTAAAACAGCTAGGGGAAGTGGCCGGGGTTATGTCTAAAACAGCTAGGGGGAAGTGGCCGGGTTATGTCTAAAACAGCTACGGGAAGTGGCCGGGTTATGTCTAAAACAGCTACGGGAAGTGGCCGGGGTTATGTCTAAAACAGCTACGGGAAGTGGCCGGGGTTATGTCTAAAACAGCTACGGGAAGTGGCCGGGGTTATGTCTAAAACAGCTACGGGAAGTGGCCGGGGTTATGTCTAAAACAGCTAGGGGAAGTGGCCGGGGTTATGTCTAAAACAGCTAGGGGAAGTGGCCGGGGTTATGTCTAAAACAGCTAGGGGAAGTGGCCGGGGTTATGTCTAAAACAGCTACGGGGAAGTGGCCGGGGTTATGTCTAAAACAGCACCTCTGTTAATTAAAAGTTGCCTCTCTCCTATCCTCAAGGCGAGTGAGTTGGGATTCCATAAAACAAGACACACATTAAATCCATGCTGCTCCCTTCTCCTCCCGCATCTGCAGTGTAATCAAGCTGTAGATCAGAGGGCTGCCTGGCTGGTCAGAGGAAGGGGTGTTACATCCAAATGTTGTTTCTCCTCTCTCATACCCCTATGCACCATAGTGTGCACTACTGTTGACAGAAACTAATAGTGCATACGCACTATAAAGTATGGCACAGGTCAAAAGTAGTGCCCTTACGGTGAGTAAACTTGGGTATAATTTGGGACACTGCCACAGACACTTGAGGAGTATGGGGAATAAATGTGCCATTAGAGACTTGAGCCCTGTGGTCCTCCTGCTAACCGTCTGGCAGACTGGGAAAACGTTATACATCCTAATCTAGAGATCGCTCCCTGCCTGCGACTGTGGTATAGGAGGGAGGGAGTCGTCTGATTCCCCGGCTAAACAGCAGAGATAATGGATTTATCCCCTGTTTATCGGCCTGGACCGGGCTCAGCCCTGCAACAACAGAGGAATTTCCTGGAGAGAAACAAGCCAGAAAGAGAGAGAGAGAGAGAGAGAGAGAGAGAGAGAGAGAGAGAGAGAGAGAGAGAGAGAGAGATGGGAGAGGAGATAAATACAGAGAGAGATACAGAGAGAGTAGAAAGAGATATAGAAACTAAGTGATACAGACGTCATCAACATCTATAGAACCAGGTCAGTGTCTAGTTGGATCATTGCACAGATTTCCTGAACGATCCAAACTTCCATTTACTTTGCAAAACTCTGGAAAACTTCACAGAGATCCAAAGACCCACAAGCGATCACATCCTGATCAGAAACATCTCAATCTCCCAGTCCACCTGTTGTCTCATTCATGTTGACTGATCTGACCGCATAGGGCCCTGGTCAAATGTACTGCTCTAGATAGGGAATAGGGTGCCATTTCAGATGCAGCCTGCCTGGATCCTGTAAGCAGCACCTCTAGGGCAGGAGACAGGGACACTGTTATCTCTGGCCTGGTTCCAAAGACTGTTTGTTATTCCATGGAGTCAGTGTGTACGCTTCCCTCCGATCACTGAGGAAACTACTGACTCTGCCCTCAGTAAACATGGCTACTTCCCAGAACGACAACAACAGATCCAGTCAATAAACCACAGACTGACTTCTGATAGAAACACCGGGAGACTTGGGAAATGGCATTCTGTGTAGAAGGGTAAAGATAGAGCAGAAAGCTGATGAGAGAAGACAGGTGATGGTAGGGCTGATGTGACACTGGGTCAGATCAATAAGGCTAGGGGAGGTGTGGCACAGCAGCGATTATCAATTGACAGTCATGTCGTTGAATGCAAAAGCCATGTGTGGCCAACTCCAAAAATGTAAATATCTTGTGTGAAACTCAAGAAAATGGTCCATGGAGAAAAAAAAACCGGAACATGGTCCATGTGTGTCACGACAGTACATTTTTGTGATGTGGGGGAAGTCTGTCAGAGTTGGTGTTGGAATGTATAGTATGATGAAAGAGGACACAGAGCACCAGTCACAAGGCTCAGGATCTCTCTCTCTCTCTCTCTCTCTCTCTCTCTCTCTCTCTCTTTCTCTCTCTCTCTCTCTCTCTCTCTCTCTCTCTCTCTCTCTCTGTCTCTCTCTCACCAATTATTCATAATAATATATGCCATTTAGCAGATGCTTTTATCCAAAGCGACTTATATTCATGTATAGATACATTTCACGTGTGGGCGGCCCCAGCGGGAATCAAACCCATCATGTTTTGCATTGTCCACCCTCTAAGGAGATGCTATAGTCATAAAGAGTATTAAGAGTAAAAATATATTGTGGAGTTATGAGCCAGTCTGGTTTCTGTGGTCAGTGAATCAATGTGAGACATTTAGAAAATACATGATAAGAACAGAAAGATATCTGAAACGACACGGTGAGGTAGATGGAACAATCTACATGATCTCTCTCTCTCTCTCTCTAAATGAACATATCAAAACATAAAGTGATCTACTTATCAAACCTACTGGTAAGAAATAACAAATTCCTCTCCTGTGCTCAATCTAACAAGTCCCACCCGTGCTACACACTCACCATTCATCCTCCATCCATTCATCCAGTCTTATCTCAGTGACTTAGTGAAGTGACAATGGCCGATCACAGTGAAACATGTCTGTCTGTTCCAAAGGTTGTTCCCTTCCCTTACCAAGGGAAGGAGGTCATTGGTGAGGGGTTAAAGTACAGTCGTTAACCCTTTACTGCAGTTCCCGTTCGGGTCCGTTCCGTCTGCAGCTCCACCCCCACCCGCCTCTCCCCTCCCAGAGCTCCCGTCTGCAGCTGGGTCACTGTCCTCCGAGCTCCCCTTACTCCTCCCTCCCTGCTGCTCACTCTGCCAGCTGTGCCCGCTGTACACGTATCCATTAGTAGGCCCTAGGTTTGGGAACCGGACCTTCTTGATGCACAGGATCTCCTTGAATGCGTATCTGAACTCAGGGCTCCTGCAGTAGATCAAGGGGTTGAAGGCGGAGTTGGCGTAACCTATCCAGTTGAGTATCCTGAAGGCGAGTCCGATGTCCCCTACCTTCCAGATGGCTACCACCACATTGAGGAGGAAGAAGGGCAGCCAGCACAGCGTGAAGATCCCCATGATGATCCCCAATGTCTTCAGGGCCTTGTGTTCCCGCAGGCAGAACTTGGTCTTCTTGAAGCCTCCTCCAACTCCTCGGCTCTCGTTGTTACTCTCCACCCCCCCTCCTCCTCCTCCTCCTCCTCCTGCCATGTTGTTGTTATGGGCGTGGAAGCGCCCTCACTGCGGTCGATCTTGCGTAGTTGTTGCTTGGCCTCCTGGAACACGCGGCTGTAGACAAACACCATGACGACTAAGGGGATGTAGAAGGAGATGATGGAGGAGGTGATGGCGTAGGCTGTGTTGGTGTTGAAGTCACAGCAGTTGCTGTTCTGGATGCAGGCCTGTGCCTCCGCGTCGTCACTGATCCACCACTTCATGTGGATGGGTAAGAAGGAGATGAGTCCAGCGATCACCCACACCAGCAGGACCACCACGCGCGCCTTACCCTTGGTCAGCAGAGACTGGTAGCGGAACGGAGAGGTTATGGCCAGGTAACGGTCCAGCGCTATCACGCAGAGCGTCTCGATGCTGGCCGTCACACACAACACGTCAGTAGCGGTCCAGAACTCACACCAGAAGCTGCCGAAGTGCCAGGTGTTGAAGATGATGTAGCAGGCGCCGAACGGCACCACGATGAGACCCATGACCAGGTCGGCACAGGCCAGAGAGGTGATGAAGCAGTTGGTGATGTTCTGGAGTCTCTGGAACCGGTAGATGGCTATGATGACCAGGATGTTGCCAAACACGATGCCTACGACCAGCAGTGACATCACCATGCCTAGGAGGACCATCTCCACCTCGCTGTAACCTGGCTCGCCGCCAGCCACCACGGCCCATGATGTGTTGGCTGACTCTGTGACATTGAGGGAAGGCACAGGGGGTGGGGAGCTGCCCATGGTCTAGAGGTAGGAGATGGAGAGAGAAAAGGAGAGATGTAGAGAGAGAAAGAGACGGGTAAAAACAAGAAGAAGTAGGTTAAGCAACTAAAAAGAAAGAGAGCAAGAGAGAGACAGAGAGAAAGAGGGAGAGAGGGAGAGAGAGAAAAGAGGGAGAGAGAGAGAGAGTGAGAGAGACAGAGAGAGAGATAGAGTAGAAGTGAGTGAGAGAGAGAGAGAGAGAGAGAGAGAGAGAGAGAGAGAGAGAGAGAGAGAGAGAGAGAGAGAGAGAGAGAGAGAGAGAGAGAGAGAGAGAGAGAGAGATAGAGAGTAGAAGTGAGGAGAGAGAGAGAGAGAGAGAGAGAGAGAGAGAGAGAGAGAGAGAGAGAGAGAGAGAGAGAGAGAGAGAGAGAGAGAGAGAGAGAGATAATGATGAAGTGATATGAGAGTGAGTGTAAATACAGATGAATGTACATCAAGAGAGAGGGAGAGGGAGAGCGAGAGAGAGAGAGAGAGAGTGAGAGCGAGAGAGAGAGAGAGAGAGAGAGAGAGAGAGAGAGAGAGAGAGAGAGAGAGAGAGAGAGAGAGAGAGAGAGAGAGAGAGAGAGAGAGAGAGAGAGAGAGAGAGAGAGAGAGAGAGAGAGAGAGAGAGAGAGAGAGAGAGAGAGAGAAACAGCGTGAGGGGCTAAGAACCTTCAGGCTAAAACAATGGGTAACTTGAGTGAAATAACTCCTATGACAACAGCAGACAAAAACAAACAAACAAACACTACATGTACAAACCTCCACAGGTTGTGGTCCCTGTCCTGGCCTCCCATACACGTTGTCATAAAAGTCTTCTTCAGGTTTGGGTAGTTCCTCAGTGTATGGTTTCCCACATCATTCTGTCAGCTCCCCCTCTTTTTCGCACTTTCACTCGCTCTCTCTGTCACTCTCGCTCTCTTTCTGTCTCACTCTCTGCCTCACACAGTCAGCTTGCCGTGCAGTGTTTCTGCTAATGTCGCTCCCAGGCTGTCTGTCAGAACCCTTATAAGATGCAGCGGTGACATCATAGCATGACCTCGGCCAATCAGATGCCTAGCCTGATGGGAGAGCTGAAGGCTGCAGTGAGGTGAGTTTGAACAGTGGGGAAGAGTGAGAGAGAGAGAGACAATAATGCATGCAGAGCAGAATTAGGACAATAGCGACTAATTATCCAAATCCAGAAAAGTGCAGTTAAATTCCACAACCGCCTAAGGGAAAGTGATGCCTAAACCTTCACAAAGCCCTCACCTACAGAGAGATTAACCTAGAGAAGAGTCCCCTCAGCCAGCTGGTTCTGGTCTAATCACAAATACAAATAGACCTCATAGAGCCCCAAGACAGCAACAGAATTAGACCCACCCAAATTATGAGAAAACTAAATGAGTATTTCTTGACACTTTAGAAAGAATAAATCTAAAAAAACGAGCAGTGGCAGAATACCTGACCAATGTAACTGACTCATAACTAAGAAAAGTCTTGACAATGTACAGACTCAGTGAGCATAGCCTTGTTATTGAGAGAGGTCGTCATAGGCAGACCTGGCTCTCAAGAGAAGACAGGATATGTGGCCACTGACCACAAAATGAGGAAACCGAGCTGTACTTTCCAACTACCTACCAAATGTACGAGCATATACTATAAGAGAGACAGTGAGCTCCAGAAGTATTGGGATAGTGACAAATTTTGTTGTTGTTTTGGCTCTGTACTCCAGCACTTTGGATTTGAAATTATACAATGATTATGAGGTTAAAGCACAGACTGTCAGCTTTAATTTGACGGTATTTTCGGGTGAAACGTTTAGAAATTACTGCACTTTTTTTACAGTGCCTTGCAAAAGTATTAAGCCCCCTTGGCGTTTTTCCTATTTTGTTGCAATACAATTTAAATTGATTTTTATTTGGATTTCATGTAATGGACATACACAAAATAGCCCAAATTGGTGAAGTGAAATGAAAAAAATAACTTGTTTCAAACAATTCAAAAAAATAAAATAACGGAAAAGTGGTGCGTGCATATGTATTCAAACCCTTTGCTATGAAGCCCCTAAATAAGATCTGGTGGAACCAATTACCTTCAGAAGTCACATAATTAGTTAAATAAAGTCCACCTGTGTGCAATCTAAGTGTCACATGATCTCAGTATATATACACCTGTTCTGAAAGGCACCACTAAGCAAGGGGCATCACCAAGCAAGCGGCACCATGAAGACCAAGGAGCTCTCCAAACAGGTCAGGGACAAAGTTGTGGAGAAGTACAGATCAGGGTTGGGTTATAAAGAAATATCAGAAACTTTGAACATCCCACAGACCACCATTAAATCCATTATTAAAACATGGAAAGAATATGGCACCACAACAAACCTGCCAAGAGAGGGCCGCCTACCAAAACTCACAGACCAGGCAAGGAGGGCATTAATCAGAGAGGCAATAAAGAGACCAAAGATAACCCTGAAGGAGCTGCAAAGCTCCACAGCGGAGATTGGAGTATCTGTCCATAGGACCTCTTTAAGCCGTACACTCCACAGAGCTGGGCTTTACGGAAGAGTGGCCAGAAAAAAGCCATTGCTTAAAGAAAAAAAAAAGAAAACACGTTTGGTGTTCGCCAGAAGGCATGTGGGAGACTCCCCAAACATATGGAAGAAGGTACTCTGGTCAGATGAGACTAAAATTGAGCTTTTTGGCCATTAAGGAAAACACTATGTCTGGCGCAAACTCAACACCTCTCATCACCCCGAGAACACCATCCCCACAGTGAAGCATGGTGATGGCAGCATCATGCTGTGGGGATGTTTTCATCGGCAGGGACTGGGAAACTGGTCAGAATTTAAGGAATGATGGATGCCGGTAAATACAGGAATGATGGATGGCGCTAAATACAGGGAAATTCTTGAGGGAAACCAGTTTCAGTCTTCCAGAGATTGGAGACTGGGACGGAGGTTCACCTTCCAGCAGGACAATGACCCTAAGCATACTGCTAAAGCAACACTTGAGTGGT
This sequence comes from Coregonus clupeaformis, assembly GCF_020615455.1. Lineage (NCBI taxonomy): Eukaryota > Metazoa > Chordata > Actinopteri > Salmoniformes > Salmonidae > Coregonus > Coregonus clupeaformis. The sequence goes on along the minus strand of NC_059212.1, from coordinate 7,652,601 downwards.
TTAAAGGGAAACATTTAAATGTTTTGGAATGGCCTAGTCAAAGCCCAGACCTCAATCCAATGGAGAATCTGTGGTATGACTTAAAGATTGCTGTACACCAGCGGAACCCATCCAACTTGAAGGAGCTGGAGCAGTTTGCCTTGAAGAATGGGCAAAAACCCAGCGGCTAGATGTGCCAAGCTTATAGAGACATACCCCCAAGAGACTTGCAGCTGTAATTGCTGCAAAAGGTGGCTCTACAAAGTATTGACTTTGTGGGGGTGAATAGTTATGCACGCTCAAGTTTTCCTATTTCTTGTTTGTTTCACAATAAAAAATATTTTGTATCTTCAAAGTGGTAGGTATGTTGTGTAAATCAAATGATACAAACCCCCCAAAAATCAATTTTCATTCCAGGTTGTAAGGCAACAAAATAGGAAAAATTTAGTATTCACCAAGGGGGGTGAATACTTTCGCAAGCCACTGTACATAGTCCCCCCATTTGGGACAAATTCACTTATATTTGTATTAAAATAGTACAAAGTTAAGCATTTGGTCCCATGTTCATAGCACACAATGACTACATCAAGCTTGTGACTCTACAAACTTGTTGGATGCATTTGCTGTTTGTTTTGGTTGTGTTTCAGATGATTTTGTGTGCAATAGAAAGGAATGTTAAATAATGTATTGTGTCATTTGGAATAAGAATGGAATATGTTTCTAAACAGTTCTACACTAATGTGGATGCTACCATGATTACGGATAATCCTGAATGAATCGTGAATAATTATGAGGGAGAAAGTTACAAATGCACAAATATCATACTCCCCCAAAAATGCTAACCTCCCCTGTAATTGTAATGGTGAGAGGTTAGCATGTCTTGGGGGTATGATATTTGTGCGTCTGTAACGTTCTCACTCATCATTATTCACGATTCATTCAAGATTATACACTGCACACATTTTAAAAATGTTTTTGTACAATTTTCTTTATTCATGAAACATGCTCCTATTTCAATAAAATATGACACTATGGTATTGAGCTGGCTTTTCTGTTTCCAGCTAGGCAGTGTTAACAGCCAGGCTAACACAGTACATTACATACAGAAGAGTTAGTTCTCCCAGGTGAGTGTAATTGGTTTGTAAGCTGATATAACCGTGGAGGGTAGTTAATTAAATCTGTGTTATTCATTCTGTGTGTGTGTGTGTGTGTTATTCCTTCTATGTGTGTGTGTGTGTGTGTGTGTGTGTGTTATTCCTTCTGTGTGTGTGTGTGTTATTCATTTGTGTGTGTGTGTGTGTTATTCCTTCTGTGTGTGTGTGTGTGTGTGTTATTCCTTCTGTGTGTGTGTGTGTTATTCCTTCTGTGTGTGTGTGTGTGTGTGTGTTATTCCTTCTGTGTGTGTATGTGTGTGTGTGTTATTCCTTCTGTGTGTGTGTTATTCATTCTATGTGTGTGTGTGTGTGTTTGTGTATGTTATTCCTTATGTGTGTGTGTGTTGATCCTTCTGTGTGTGTGTGTGTGTTATTCCTTCTGTGTGTGTGTGTGTTATTTATTGTGTGTGTGTTATTCCTTCTGTGTGTGTGTGTGTGTGTTAATCCTTATGTGTGTGTGTTTGTGTGTGTTATTCCTTATGTGTGTGTGTGTTGGTCATTCTGTGTGTGTGTGTGTGTTATTCCTTCTGTGTGTGTTATTCCTTCTCTGTGTGTGTGTGTGTTATTACTTCTGTCTGTGTGTGTGTGTGTGTTATTCCTTCTGTGTGTGTGTGTTATTCCTTCTGTGTGTGTGTGTGTTATTCCTTCTGTCTGTGTGTGTGTGTGTTATTCCTTCTGTATGTGTGTGTGTGTGTGTTATTCCTTCTGTGTGTGTGTGTGTGTGTGTGTGTTTTTCCTTCTGTGTGTGTGTGTGTGTGTGTGTGTTATTCCTTATTCCTGAGTGTGTGTTATTCCTTCTGTGTGTGTGTGTGTGTGTTACTCATTCTGTGTGTGTGTGTTATTCCTTCTGTGTGTGTGTGTGTGTATGTGTTATTCCTTCTCTGTGTGTGTGTTATTCCTTCAATGTGTGTGTGTGTGTGTGTGTGTGTGTGTGTGTTATTCCTTCTGTGTGTGTGTGTGTGTTATTCCTTATGTGTGTGTGTGTTATTCCTTCTGTGTGTGTGTGTTATTCCTTTTGTGTGTGTGTGTGTGTTATTCCTTCTGTCTGTGTGTGTGTGTTTTAACTCCTTCTGTGTGTGTGTGTGTGTGTGTGTTTGTGTGTTATTCCTTCTATCTGGTGTAAAGAGTCGTACTGGTAATTTATGATGTGGTTTCTCTACTGGCCGAGCCTCAGAAGGACTTTTCCCACTGACAAACCTGAGTGTGCATGTGCACGCACGTGTCTTTGCGCATGTGTGTCCATGCGTGTGTGTGTGTGTGTGAGTGTGTATAGGACTATTCCCACTAACAACCCTCTGCCAACACTGCCAGCAACTCCACTGTTTGTTCTCTTTCCATGTAGAAAAGCACAGGATTCCAGCTTGTTTCAATAGAGGGATGGGTCTGTATAAAGCTGTATGTCTTAGGTGTACAAGACCTTAATGGAAAAAAAGATTAACTTTGGACCAAATAACGTGTGATCTGAGTTTTAGCCGTTCCTCCCACCCTGTGTTATGGAAATATTTAAGACAAGATCTTTGAATTAGAAACTTGCAGTGTAAACTCAGTGTCTGAATATTACCCTATTTGAGTTCCTTGCATAAACCAATATGTGAAGGTTAGTCTTAGGTTGGTTCTTACTGTAATACGTCATGATGTCATTCTCTTTTTTTTTTTATGTCTAAAATAGCAACATGATCAATTGTATCATACTATATACAATAAAGAGTTGGCTAAATTCCATTTCAAGTTGCGTCATCTGAAGGTCTCTAAAGCCTTGTTCACACTGCAGGCCTTAACGCTCAAATCACTTTTGTCCAAACAGCAAGTTACAAGCGACCAAATCAGATGTGTGTGTTCAGACAGCAGTGGTGCCGTGTAGCTCAGCTGGTAGAGCATGGCGCTTGCAATGCCAGGGTTGTGGGTTCGATTCCCACAGGGGGCCAGTATGAAAAAAGAATGTAAAAACTTTTTTTTGTGCACTTACTAACTGTAAGTTGCTCTGGATAAGAGCGTCTGCTAAATGACTACAATATAAATGCTGACATGGCTACACTAGTGTAACCCCGTTGCACATTTTGGTTTTTGCCCTAGTACTACACAGCTGATTCAAATTCTAACAAACTTATTATCGAGGTCTGTCAATAGAGATGTTTCAGAACATATATGCATGTCAATGAAGACAACAAGGAAAAGCCTGTGGTACATGCAAACATTCAGACATGCAAAGATTCCTGGAAAAACTCATCTGATAAAACGTATCAAGAACCCGGTGTGGTGAGCAACAGTGTAAACACCTGCAGTAACAGACGGGACATTGAACTTTGGGTTTCCCCACCATTTACTTTAGCCCATACGTCATCTAACCCATATTTTACTAGGTTAATTTACAGAGAACACATTGTCTTCTACAGCAGTGACTTGTGGGAAAGAGTTTAATGTGAAAGAAGAGGGACCTTGGTTAAGATTAAGAGGTGTGGTTGGCTCAGAGAAGCAATTTGGTTGAATTATGGTTAACCACTCTGGTGTATAAGTGGTTTTCTTAGGTGCCAGTTGTACTCCGCGGTCTGGTTCTTAGTTCTGGTTCTCAGTCCTTCTCCTTATCCTTGTGAGTTTTGGACGGTCTTTTCTCCAGCTCTGAACAGTGTCTCGGTGTAAAGAAAGTATCTTCAGAGCCATTCAATTACCATCATTAGCATGTGTGTGTGTGCTCCAGTGAGGGGAAGTGTTATCTGTACCATTTGACAGAGCACGACACACACACACACACACACACACACACACACACACACACACACACACACACACACACACACACACACACACAGACAGACACACACACACAGAGGCAGAGGCATGCATCAAACCGATTATCCGTTAACTCTGTCAGAGCCGTAACACCCCATCAACCCTCATGCCCCAAAGGAGGCCAAAATCAATACTAGAAGCAGTGACAAATATCCAGCCAGGATTTCTGTTTCCACTAGAACACTTCTGAGTTCTGACACAAGTACCAGATCGGAGCGACAGGGGCACAAACAGCACATAACATATCAACCAGCCTAGCGTTCTGGGCTGGTGGCTCTTGGCTGTGGATCACAGTGTCGAAGATAACTCTACTGTAAGTGTTCTGCTGTCTGCGGTGGGGAAGTGTGAGTGTGTGCATGTGTGTCAGGTGTGTGTGTGTGTGTGTGTGTGTGTGTGTGTGTGTGTGTGTGTGTGTGTGTGTGTGTGTGTGTGTGTGTGTGTGCGTGAGAGAGAACATGCTGTCCCTTTTTGCATTCCAGTGTCAAGCAGACTGTAATGCTGAGGGCACTGCCACTTTTACCCTTCTAGAGCTCCACCATAGACACAGCATGGCCAGAATAGACATACTGTCACACCCTGATCTGTTTCACCTGTCTTGTGATTGTCTCCACCCCCCTCCAGGTGTCGCCATTATCCCCAGTGTATTTATACATGTGTTCTCTGTTTGTCTGTTGCCAGTTCAGTTTTGTTTCGTCAAGCCTACCAGCGTTTTTCCCCTTGCGCCTGTCTTTTTCAAGTTCCTGTTTTCTAGTTTTCCCAGTTTTGACAATTCTGCCTGCCCTGACCCTGAGCCTGCCTGCCGTTCTGTACCTTGTCACACCACCCTGGATTATTGACCTCTGCCTGCCTTGACCCTGAGACTGCCTGCCGTTCTGTACCTTATGGACTCTGATCTGCATTACTGACCTCTGCCTGCCCTTGACCTGTCGTTTGCCTGCCCCCTGTTTTTGTAATACACTTTTGTTACTTTGACACTGTCTGCATCTGGGTCTTCTCCTGAAACATGATACAAACACTTTTACCCTGTTAGAGCTCCACCATAGAAACGGCATGGCTGGAATAGACATTCATGTTTTACATTAGTCTATTACTAAGGACACTGTTAGCCCTGTGGAGATGGAGACATCAGTATGTTATTGAGGACACTGTTAGCCCTGTGGAGATGGAGACGGGAGAAGGATCAACAGTAAAATATAGTTTGGCATTATAGTGCAGTCTGTTAGAATGCTCGAGTATGTGTCTGTCTGCCTGTCTGCCTGCCTGTCTGCCTTTCTGCCTGTATGTCTGTCTGTCTGTCTGCCTGCCTGTCTGCCTGTCTGCCTGTCTGTCTGCCTGTCTGCCTGTCTGCCGACGTGTGTACGTGTGAGAATGTTTTTTGTGTGTGGGTGTGGCCTGGGGACTGGGGTGACACGTGTCTGTGTGTGTGTGTGTGTGTGTGTGTGTGTGTGTGTGTGTGTGTGTCGTGCAGGCCTGTTCTAGTAGGCAGTGATGGCTTCCAGATCACCAACAGAGCATAGGTGTGTGTGGTGTGTGTGTGGAATCCTACACTATGTACAGTACATCAAGCCAGAAGAAGCCAGAATCAAAATAACTGACACAATAGAAAACCTGGTCTTTGGTCTGTCAGATAAATACCTGTATCTGGGTCACATCTAACAAATAACATACAGTGCCTTGCAAAAGTGTTCCTCCCCCTTGGCGTTTTCCTATATTGTTGCATTACAACCTGTAATTTAAATTGATATTTATTTGCATTTCATGTAATGGACATACACAAAATAGTCCAAATTGATGAAGTGAAATGAAAAACTTGTTTCAAACAATTCTAAAAATAAATAACAGAAAAGTGGTGTGTGCATATGTATTCACCCCTTTGCTATGAAGCCCCTAAATAAGATCTGGTGCAACCAATTACCTTCAGAAGTCACATAATTAGTTAAATAAAGTCCACCTGTGTGCAATCTAAGTGTCACATGATCTCAGTATATATACACCTGTTCTGAAAGGCACCACTAAGCAAGGGGCATCACCAAGCAAGCGGCACCATGAAGACCAAGGAGCTCTCCAAACAGGTCAGGGACAAAGTTGTGGAGAAGTAGAGATCAGGGTTGGGTTATAAAGAAATATCAGAAACTTTGAACATCCCACAGACCACCATTAAATCCATTATTAAAAAATGGAAAGAATATGGCACCACAACAAACCTGCCAAGAGAGGGCCGCCCCACCAAAACTCACGGACCAGGCAAGGAGGGCATTAATCAGAGAGGCAACAAAGAGACCAAAGATAACCCTGAAGGAGCTGCAAAGCTCCACAGCGGAGATTGGAGTATCTGTCCATAGGACCTCTTTAAGCCATACACTCCACAGAGCTGGGCTTTACTGAAGAAAAAAGCCATTGCTTAAAGAAAAAAATTAGCAAACACGTTTGCTGTTCACCAAAAGACATGTGGGAGACTCCCCAAACATATGGAAGAAGGTACTCTGGTCAGATGAGACTAAAATTGAGCTTTTTGGCCATCAAGGAAAACGCTATGTCTGGCGCAAACCCAACACCTCTCATCACCCCGAGAACACCATCCCCACAGTGAAGCATGGTGGTGGCACCATCATGCTGTGGGGATGTTTTTCATCGGCAGGGACTGGGAAACATGGTCAGAATGGAAGGACTGATGGATGGTGGAAAATACACGGAATTTCTTGAGGAAACCTGTTTCAGTCTTCCAGAGATTTGAGACTGGGACGGAGGTTCACCTTCCTGCAGGACAATGACCCTAAGCACACTGCTAAAGCAACACTTGAGTGGTTTAAGGGGAAACATTTAAATGTCTTGTAATAGCCTAGTCAAAGCCCAGACCTCAATCCAATTGAGAATCTGTGGTATGACTTAAAGATTTCTGTACACCAGCGGAACCCATCCAACTTGAAGGAGCTGGAGCAGTTTTGCCCTGAAGAATGGGCAAAAATCCCAGCGGCTAGATGTGCCAAGCTTATAGAGACATACCCCAAGAGACTTGCAGCTGTAATTGCTGCAAAAGGTGGCTCTACAAAGTATTGACTTTGGGGGGGGTGAATAGTTATGCACGCTCAAGTTTTCTGTTTTTTTTGTCTTATTTCTTATTTGTTTCACAAAAAAATATATTTTGCATCTTCAAAGTGGTAGGTACAGTGGGGAAAAAAAAGTATTTAGTCAGCCACCAACTGTGCAAGTTCTCCTACTTAAAAAGATGAGAGAGGCCTGTAATTTTCATCATAGGTACACGTCAACTATGACAGACAAATTGAGAAGAAAAAAATCCAGAAAATCACATGTAGGATTTTTAATTAATTAATTTGCAAATTATGGTGGAAAATAAGTATTTGGTCACCTACAGACAAGCAAGATTTCTGGCTCTCACAGACCTGTAACTTCTTCTTTAAGAGGCTCCTCTGTCCTCCACTCTTTACCTGTATTAATGGCACCTGTTTGAACTTGTTATCAGTATAAAAGACACCTGTCCACAACCTCAAACAGTCACACTCCAAACTCCACTATGGCCAAGACCAAAGAGCTGTCAAAGGACACCAGAAACAAAATTGTAGACCTGCACCAGGCTGGGAAGACTGAATCTGCAATAGGTAAGCAGCTTGGTTTGAAGAAATCAACTGTGGGAGCAATTATTAGGAAATGGAAGACATACAAGACCACTGATAATCTCCTCGATCTGGGGCTCCACGCAAGATCTCACCCCGTGGGGTCAAAATAATCACAAGAACGGTGAGCAAAAATCCCAGAACCACACGGGGGGACCTAGTGAATGACCTGCAGAGAGCTGGGACCAAAGTAACAAAGCCTACCATCAGTAACACACTACGCCGCCAGGGACTCAAATCCTGCAGTGCCAGACGTGTCCCCCTGCTTAAGCCAGTACATGTCCAGGCCCGTCTGAAGTTTGCTAGAGTGCATTTGGTTGATCCAGAATAGGATTGGGAGAATGTCATTTGGTCAGATGAAACCAAAATATAACTTTTTGGTAAAAACTCAACTCGTCGTGTTTGGAGGACAAAGAATGCTGAGTTGCATCCAAAGAACACCATACCTACTGTGAAGCATGGGGGTGGAAACGTCATGCTTTGGGGCTGTTTTTCTGCAAAGGGACCAGGACGACTGATCCGTGTAAAGGAAAGAATGAATGGGGCCATGTATCGTGAGATTTTGACTGAAAACCTCCTTCCATCAGCAAGGGCATTGAAGATGAAACGTGGCTGGGTCTTTCAGCATGACAATGATCCCAAACACACCGCCCGGGCAATGAAGGAGTGGCATCGTAAGAAGCATTTCAAGGTCCTGGAGTGGCTCTAGCCAGTCTACCCTTGTTGGCAATGACACAGGTCAAACGTTTTCTGTAAGTCTTCACAAGGTTTTCGAGACACTGTTGCTGGTATTTTGGTCCATTCCTCCATGCAGATCTCCTCTAGAGCAGTGATGTTTTGGGGCTGTCGCTGGGCAACATGGACTTTCAACTCCCTCCAAAGATTTTGTATGGGTTGTGTCTCTCTCTCTCTCTCTCTCTCTCTCTCTCTCTCTCTCTGTCTCTCTGTCTCTCTGTCTCTCTGTCTCTCTCTCTCTCTCTCTCTCTCTCTCTCTCTCTCTCTCTCCCTCTCTCTCCTCTCTCTCTGTCTCTCTCTCTCTCTCTCTCTCTCTCTCTCTCTCTCTCTCTCTCTCTCTCTCTCTCTCTCTCTCTCTCTCTCTCTCTCTCTCAATTCAATTCAATAGACATTATTGACATGGCAAGTTAAATTACTTACATTGTCAAAGTATACATATAACAAAAATGGTGGGACCAACAGCAATAGTAGTAGTGGAAATGGGATTACCATTAACAGCAACTACAACAACAATATTAATGAGAATAACAATACATTAAAGCAATAGTAGCTTCGACCAGTCTCAACATGACTGAGAAGACACATTACATGGTATGAAAGAAACACTTTTCACTGGCTGTCCCTCAGGTTGTGGCAGGCAGGAGGACACATATTTGGCTGCCAAAATTGCACATTTTGGCTTTTCACCCAATAAATATTAGATTTTTTCTTCCTCTTTTATAGTTTCAAATTCTTTGTACTAAATTATAATTTTGGGAAAGAACGATTCTCTTAGGTCTGAGTATTTGTCACAATGTAATAGGAAATGCAGCTCTGTCTCTACCTCTCCACGGGGGCAGAGTGAGCACAGCCTGTCCTCTCTGGGCAGCCAGGTTTGCCTGTGACGACCAGTCTCTATAGCCAGACAGTGCTCACTGAGTCTGTACCTAGTCATTGTTTTCCTCAGTTTTCTATCAGTCACAGTGGTCAGATAGTCTGCCACCATGTACTCTCTGTTTAGAGTCAAATAGCATTGAAGTTTACTTTGATTTTTGTGGTGTCTTTCCAATAGGTGATATATTTTTCTTTTTGCTTTGTGATGATCTGGTTGGGCCAGATTTTCTGAGTGCTGTCCTGAGGCTCATGAGGTTGGTTTTGGTTAGTGAACTGAGCTTCAGAACCAGTTGGCTGAGGAGACTCTTCTTTGCTTCATCTCTTGACATAGTAGAGCTGTGTGATGGAATGATTTGGGGTCACTTGATTTTAGATGGTTGTAAAATTTGATGGCTCTTTTTTCAATTCGAATAAGGAGGGGGTATTGGCCCAATTCTGCTCTACATGCATTATTTTGAGTTTTTCTTTGCACTTGCAATACAGTCTTGCAAACTCTGCATGCAGTATTTCGATTGGATGTTTGTCCCATTTGGTAAATTCAGAATTAGAGAGCGGACCCCATACTTCGCTGCCATTTAGAGCAATTGGTTCTATAACTGATTGGAACATTTTGAGCCAGATTCTAATTGGAATTTCGATTTTAATATTCCTTTTAATGGCATAGAATGCTCTTCTTGATTTGTCTCTCAGCTCATTCACAGCCATGTGAAAGCTACCTGTGTTGCTGATATTTAGTCCTAGATATGTGTAATTTTGGTGTGTTCTAATAGAACTGTGTCCAAATAGAATTCATATTTGTCATCCTGATATCCTGACCTTTTTTGAATATCATTATATTCGTTTTTTTTTTATTAACGGTCAGAGCCCATGTCTGACAGAACCTGTGCAGATGATCTGGATGCTGCTGTAACCCCTCCTTAGTGGGAGACAGTAGCACCAGGTCATCTGCGTACAGCAGACACTTGATTTCAGTGTTGTGTAGGGTGAGACCAGGTGCTGCTGATTCTTCTAATGTTTTTGCCAATTCATTAATGTAGATGTTAAATAGTGTTGGACTTTTTTGGGCAGCCCTGTTTCACTCCGTCCCTGAGGAAGAAGTATGTTTGCTTGTTGCCGATTTTAACCACACATTTGTATTTAGTGTACACTGATTTAATAACATCATATTTTTTTCCCTCCAATACCACTTTCTATTAGTTTGTAAAAAGACCTTAGTGCCAAATTGAATCAAATGCTTTCTTGAAGTCTACAAAACACGAGTAGATTTTTGCCTTTGTTTTGGTTTACTTGTTTGTCAATTAGAGTGTGGAGGGTGTAAATGTGGTCTGTTGTACGATAATTTAAAATAAATCCAATCTGGCTTCTGCTTAGGACGTTGTGTTCATCCAGGAAATGATGTAGTCTGCTGTTTATGATACTGCAGAGAATTTTCCCCAAGTTTCTGTTAACGCAAATTCCTCTGTAATTATTTGGGTCAAATTTGTCTCCATTTTTATAGATTGGTGTGAACAATCCTTGGTTCCAAATATCGGGGAAAATACCTGCAGTTAGGATAATGTTGAAGAGTTTGAGTATAGCCAATTTGAATTTGTGGTCTGTATATTTGATCATTTCATTTAATAATAAATTAATAATAATATGCCATTTAGCAGACGCTTTTATCCAAAGCGACTTACAGTCATGTGTGCATACATTTTTACGTATGGGTGGTCCCGGGGATCGAACCCACTACCCTGGCGTTACAAGCGCCATGCTCTACCAATTGAGCTACAGAGGATTTAAAATACCATCAGCACCACATGCCTTTTTGGGTTGGAGAGTGCAACGTTTTTCCAATAATTATTGTTCTGTAATTGGGGTATCCACAGGATTCTGATAGTCTTTGACTGCTGATTCAAGGATTTGTAATTGTTATTGTATATATTGTTGTTCTGGGCTCTTTGTTATATTGCTGTAGAGGTTTGCAAAGTGATTTCTCCACATATCCCCATTTTGGATAGCCAATTCCTCATTATGAGGTTTGTTTAATTTATTCAAATTCTCCCAGAAGTGGTTTGATTCTATGGATTACTCAATTATATCCAGCTGATTTCTAATGTGCTGTACCTTTTTTGTTCTTAGGGTGTGTTTGTATTGCTTCAGTGTTTCCCCATATTGAAGGGGGTATATTTTTGTTGTCTGGGTCTGTGTTTTGATTAGATATATTTCTCAATTACTTTCTTAGATTTTTGCAATCATTATCAAACCATTTTTCATTATCTATTCTTTTTGGTTTGCTCTTATGTTTCTTTAGATTAGCCAAGGAGGCTAATTTGTCAAATATAATGTTTATGTTCCTAATAGCCAAATTTACACCTTCATTGCTGTAGGAGAATGTAAAGGCTAAAAAGTGAAGGCTCTGAGAGACTCTGGGTTGAGGTCGGTGATGAAGTAGTCTACAGTACTACTGCCAAGGGATGAGCTGTAGGTATACCCACCAAAAGAGTCCCCTCTTAGCCTACCATTGACTATGTACAGACCCAGTGTTCGACAGAGCTTCAGGAGCTGTACATTTTTGTTTTTCACTTTGTCATAGTTGTTTCTGGGGTGGGGTATGTGGGGAGGGAAAGGTTGTTGCTTCCCGTTAGGTGTTTGTCCCCATGACTGTTAATAGTGTCTAGTTCTTCTGCTGTTCTAGCATTCAGGTCTCCACAGACCAGCACATTGCCTTGGGCCTGAAAGTGACTAATCTCCCCCTCTAGAATGGAGAAACTCTCTTCATTGAAGTAGGGTGACTCTGAGGGGGGAATGTATGTAGCGCAGAGGAATATGTTTTTATCTGTTAAGATAGCCTCCTTGTTGATTTTTAGCCAGATAAAGAATTCTCCTGTTTTGATAAATTCAATTGAATTAGTTAGTTCAGGTTTATACCATATTAGCATTCCCCCTGAGTCTCTGCCCTGTGTGATTCCTTTTAATTTGGTGGATGGTATGATTATCTCCTGTGACGTCACGAGAGGCTACACAGCTTTCAGCGGGATTGCTCAAGTAGTGCAAGGAGACAAGGTTCAAACAAAACAAGGATTTTATTATAGGTCTTGGGAAATTAACGAAAATATAACAAAATTCTGTTCTCTTGTGGCTCTTTAAGGGTTAACAGTTCAGGGATGTCTCTTCCACATCCAAAATCATAATTCTCACTCGCTCAGATAACTTTTTCCCCAGCCTTACTGTAGTCCACGTTGCAGCTAGTGGCCAACCCAGCAAAAGTCCTTCCAAATGTCTCTCACGTATTTCCACAGGTGCATATATCCAAAGGTGAGTATTTCCCAAAGGTAAGTATCTCCAAATCCTTATATTCCTCATGGAAGTGGACGTGCAGCACTCTTGTCCTCCAGAGAGCCCAGGTTGGAGACTGTGTTTCTTCACCCCCCCACACACTCCCCTCAGTGTGTCTCTTCCCTTCCCCCAAACCTTCAGCTCATCAGCTCCTGATTTGTTTCAGCTGCGTGGGAAGATTGGCCATAGAGGGGTGGAGTTCCCGACCATACCAGCAGATGGAGCCATAGCTGTCTGGGTTTGCAGCCACCTCAGGGGATGTAACGTCCCTCCAGGACACAGCCTCTCGTGAATCACACATCCCCCTCCTCGGGACCGACGTCCTCGTCTGGGTAAAGGCAGCGAAGAAGGCATCACGCCGGGAGAGGGCGTCCGCATTGCCGTGGTGCTTGCCAGACTGCTCTCTCTTCAACTCCTCCAACTCTAGGACCAGGGACTCAGCCTCCTGTTGTCTCTCCTTGAGTTTCTTACTGAACGCATCAGCCTTGGTTTTAGCAGAGTTTAGCTTCTGCTGAGCAGCTTTCAGTTCTTTCTCTCTCTCTGCCTCCGCATTCTTCATCTTGTTCTCCAATACCTTGTACTTCTCCTCTGCCTTCTTCTGGACCTCCTTACTACTGCGCAGGGTCTCCTCACACTCCTCGATGGTCCTGCGCAGCCTCTCCAGCTCCTCCTGTTGCTTAGGAAGGAGCTCTGTTGGAGTTTGGCCTGGAGGATATCTAACTCTTCTGTCTTCATGTCTAACTGTTGCTTTAACAAATGATACCTCTCAGCGGTCCCCTTCAGACCAGACAGTTCTTTGTCCAGATTCTGTAGCTCCGTCTCTGTGTCGGTCTGGGCACCTGCCCTCCTATCAGAGCCCGGGCGGGAGTGAGTAGTCGGAGGATTGCACCGGAGCCTTCCCAGGATGAGTCTTGCCTCTCCGTTTCCGAGGTACTCGGGTTATCCTCTCCTGAGACTCTCTCCAGAGTGGGTAAAAGGCTGGGCAGTCTCGTCCAATTAGGACAGGGACGCGGGAGGGAATCAACCACCCCGCCGAGTCGTGTGTGTGGTTCCCCGTGTGCTGGTCATTGTAAGTTCCAGTAATGGGGGTATTCTCTGGTGTCCCCATGGACACAGGAAACTGGGAGGACTTTCCCCGGGGTCAGACACGTTGGGCCCACCAAATCCTTACGCACCAGGGTGGCCCGGCTACCAGAATCAGTAAGGCCTCCACATCATGGTGATTCACAGTTACCGGGCAGGTGGGGGGTCGATCTGGGCCGCCATCTACGACTCCCAAGAGCGAGGCAAAAGCGGTGTGTGGGTGCTGAGCTGGAGGACTCGCCAGTGGGCATAGGTTCATCGGCTGGTTTCCACACTGCCAGGGAGATATGTCCCATCTCCCCACACCGGTAACACTGTCGAGTTTCCCCCCTCCTGGTGTACTCTTCTTGGACCCGCCTGGTTTCTGGCTCCCCCTGGAGCCGGGATAAGTCCTGACGTGGCTGGGTTCGAGACCTTGGGGTCCTTTGGACGGGTTCTTCCCCATTTGTGGTGGGGCCGCACTCCTGGGGTCTTTTCGGGAAGCATTCAGCATCTCCGCTGTGGCCTGGTACTTTTCCACAGCTTCCACGGTCAGAACAGCCGTGGTCAAGGCCTGTTGACTGATGAACCGTTTTGCCTCATAAGGCAGGGCGCGTGAGGTAACGATCCACCACAACGGCCTCCACCACCGCCGCTGCTGTATTCCTCTGCGGATCCAGCCATTTCCTTGCTATTCGGACAAGTTCATGCATCTGCGCCCGAGGAGGTTGGTCTGGTTGGAAGGTCCAGCTGTGAAAGCTGGGCCATACCAAACTTTGTGAGTCCATATCTGCTGAGGATCTCAGACTTCAGGGCATCATAGTCAGTAACCTGGTCAGGGCCCAGGTCCCGGACAGCATTCAGCGATTCCCGGTTAGAAAGGGGGCTAACAGACCAACCCACTGTTGCTTGGGCCAGGCTTCCCTAGTGGCCGTGGCCTCAAATGCACTGCAGGTATGCCTCAATGTCATCGGTAGCTCCCATCTTAGATATAAAGTCACTTGCCTTTATTGGGCGGGTATTTTGGACCACCCTCTGTCTCTGCAACTGCAATTCCTCTGCCTTCAGAAGGTTGGCTTTCTTTTGCTCCTCCAAGAGAGCCACGTTTGCTTGCATCTGGGCTTGCTGGCCAGCAACAAGGGCTTTCAATATGTCCTCCATTTCAGTCGGGCGGGGAGCCTACGGCCAACTTGGAAAACTGGGTGATCAAACCTTCGGTATCCTCCTCTGACATGCACTATTAACGCTTGAGCGTGCCTGTATTCTCCACCATCTGTGACGTCACGAAAGAGGCTGCACAGCTTTCAGCGGGATTGCTCAAGTAGTGCAAGGAGACAAGGTTCAAACAAAACAAGGATTTTATTATAGGTCTTGGGAAATTAACGAAAATATAACAAAATTCTGTTCTCTTGTGGCTCTTTAAGGGTTAACAGTTCAGGGATGTCTCTTCCACATCCAAAATCATAATTCTCACTCGCTCAGATAACTTTTCCCCAGCCTTACTGTAGTCCACGTTGCAGCTAGTGGCCAACCCCAGCAAAAGTCCTTCCAAATGTCTCTCACGTATTTCCACAGGTGCATATATCCAAAGGTGAGTATTTCCCAAAGGTAAGTATCTCCAAATCCTTATATTCCTCATGGAAGTGGGCGGTGCAGCACTCTTGTCCTCAGAAAGCCCAGGTTGGAGACTGTGTTTCTTCACCCCCCCCACACTCCCTCAGTGTGTCTCTTCCCCTCCCCAAACCTTCAGCTCATCGGCTCTGATTTGTTTTCAGCTGCGTGGGAAGATTTGGCCACTTAGAGGGGTGGAGTTCCCGACCATACCAGCAGATGGAGCCACGTAGCTGTCTGGGTTTGCAGCCACCTCAGGGATGTAGCGTCCCTCAGGACACAGCCTCTCGTGACATCACACTCCCTATAATCCTAGTGACCGCCAGTGGAAACATCTACCTCTGCACCATGTTTCCTGTAGTACTACAATATCATCATCATCAATTTCTTTAAGGAAGTCTGGGTTTCTGCTCTTTGGCCCAAAGCAGAGGACTTCAATCCTTGTAAATTCAAAATACAACGTAAAATGATTTAATAACTGTTTTTCTTT